>NW_027646022.1:0-166000 GCF_951394435.1 Stenella coeruleoalba | reverse complement strand
AAACACTATACAGTTCTCCCGAGTGTCTGTTGGCAATTTACATCCCGCCCATCAGCATAACAAGGCTCCCAGTTCTCCATGGCCTGTCCTGCCTTTCTGGATTTTACACTTTTTTCAGATGGCCCATTTGACCGGGGAGAAGTGAGACTTCATTGTAGTGCAGATTTCCTTTGCAAGCTTGCTTGGTTGGCCAAAAAGGGCGTATGCGTTTTTTCCTGAATATATTCAGGAAAAAACGCATACGCCCTTTTTGGCCAAGTGCATCATTGTGGACGTTCTGCCTCTTTTCCTATGCTTTCAATGCAATTCCAGTCTACCTCCTGAAATCGCTTTCCTGCAATTCTGCCCCGCTTTCAAGTCCTCTTGGCAGCCTTACTTCAGTCTATTTTTGGACGATAGCTGTCATTTATAACTCTGCAGGTTTGTGAATTACAGTGCCCCTGAGCTCCTTTCTTCAACTCGCTTTCTTTTGAGCTGGCCGCAACACCGCAGAATGGCTTCAGGCCGTAATCTGGTTCCGGCACGGCACGCTGAGCCTTTGGTTATTTCCTCTTCCTGGTGGGAAATGAGAGTTAAATTTGCCCGTCCAGTCACCTCCAGCTAGTCTCTCATTGGTTCTCCCTATTCCTGTTCATCTTCCGCAGAAATTGCAAACTGGGCCAAACAGGAGGTTAAAGGCGCTGACTCTCCAAGTGGGGAGAGTGTTAGTAAAGCGTCTGGAATGTTGCACCCGAGTTCCAGGGGAGGAAAACTGAGACATATTTGAACACGTCTACCGTTCACACGGTTGATCATACTCTAGGTTCCACATGCATGTTTTAGCTGAAGGAAGAATACCTTAAACCTGGGTAGTTGAAAGCCGTGGAATGGGTACCATGCAATATGACTTCAAAGGGTCTTCATTTGCTCACCGAACCTCTCCAATCCTATCACTGCTGCGTTTATGCCCCTGTACACATGCTTGATTCTCTTTCGGAGACATAGCAATCCATAGGTTTTAAGATACTTACTAGTCAGGTACATTCTTAGGCGTTTAATATGCGGTGTTGAGTCCATTTCGTTGAGCAAGGAGTAGCTCTTGTCTATTCCATATTTGGCTTAAGGAACTTTATCTGTGCTCATTTCGATCTCTGGTTTTATGCAGCACCCCAACTCACCTTTCCCCTTAAGCAAGCATAAGTTGGTTTTCTAAATTTGAGACCCTGTTCTGTTCTGGAATTCAGTTCCTCTGTAGCCAAGTTTACATTCCGTGTATTACTGATATCTTATGATGTTTCTTTTTCTGTGTGACTTACTTCAGTTAGAATCATCATACCTGAATCCACTCATTATGCTGCTACAGGCCTGATGACATAGATTTCATTGCTGAGTGATACTGCATTGTACGTAAGTACCACAAGTTCTTTATCCATTTTTCACTTTCTGTGATAGTGAACTTGTACGGTAAACGAGGTTCTTGTAAACAGAGCCGTTCCAAACTTTGGGGTGGCTGTGTCTTTTTGATTTTAATTTCCCTAAGCTATAGGACAATAAGTGGAAGTGCCCTAGGCTCTGTTGCTTTGTTTTTTCGATATTTCAGGAAACACCATACACTTCTCCCGAGTGTCTGTTGGCAATTTACATCCCGCCCATCAGCATAACAAGGCTCCCAGTTCTCCATGGCCTGTCCTGCCTTTCTGGATTTTACACTTTTTTCAGATGGCCCTTTTGACCAGGGGGAAGTGAGACTTCATTGTAGTGCAGATTTCCTTTGCAAGCTTGCTTGGTTGGCCAAAAAGGGCGTATGCGTTTTTTCCTGAATATATTCAGGAAAAAATGCATACGCCCTTTTTGGCCAAGTGCATCATTGTGGACGTTCTGCCTCTTTTCCTATGCTTTCAATGCAATTCCAGTCTACCTCCTGAAATCGGTTTCCTGCAATTCTGCCCCGCTTTCAAGTCCTCTTGGCAGCCTTACTTCAGTATATTTTTGGACGATAGCTATCATTTATAACTCTGCAGGTTTGTGAATTACAGTGCCCCTGAGCTTCTTTCTTCAACTCGCTTTCTTTTGAGCTGGCCGCAAAACCGCAGAATAGCTTCAGGCCGTAATCTGGTTCTGGCATGGCACGCTGAGCCTTTGGTTATTTCCTCTTCCTGGTGGGAAATGAGAGTTAAATTTGCCCGTCCAGTCACCTCCAGCTAGTCTCTCATTGGTTCTCCCTATTCCTGTTCATCTTCCGCAGAAATTGCAAACTGGGCCAAACAGGAGGTTAAAGGCGCTGACTCTCCAAGTGGGGAGAGTGTTAGTAAAGTGTCTGGAATGTTGCACCCGAGTTCCAGGGGAGGAAAACTGAGACATATTTGAACACGTCTACCGTTCACACGGTTGATCATACTCTAGGTTCCACATGCATGTTTTAGCTGAAGGAAGAATACCTTAAACCTGGGTAGTTGAAAGCCGTGTAATGTGTACCATGCAATATGACTTCAAAGGGTCTTCATTTGCTCACCGAACCTCTCCAATCCTATCACTGCTGCGTTTATGCCCCTGTACACATGCTTGATTCTCTTTCGGAGACATAGCAATCCCTAGGTTTTAAGATACTTACTAGTCAGGTACATTCTTAGGCGTTTAATATGTGGTGTTGAGTCCATTTCGTTGAGCAAGGAGTAGCTCTTTTCTATTCCATATTTGACTTAAGGAAGTTTATCTGTGCTCATTTCAATCTCTGGTTTTACGCAGCACCCCAACTCACCTTTCCCCTTAAGCAAGCATAAGTTGGTTTTCTAAATTTGAGACCCTGTTCTGTTTTGGAATTCAGTTCCTGTGTAGCTAAGTTTACATTCCGTGTATTAGTGATATCTTATGATGTTTCTTTTTCTGTGTGACTTATTTCAGTTAGAATCATCATACCTGAATCCACTCATTATGCTGCTACGGGCCTGATGACATAGATTTCATTGCTGAGTGATACTGCATTGTACGTAAGTACCACAAGTTCTTTATCCATTTTTCACTTTCTGTGATATTGAACATGTACGGTAAACGAGATTCTTGTAAACAGAGCCGTTCCAAACTTTGGGGTGGCTGTGTCTTTTTGATTTTAATTTCCCTAAGCTATAGGACCATAAGTGGAAGTGCCCTAGGCTCTGTTGCTTTGTTTTTTAGATGTTTCAGGAAACACCATACACTTCTCCCGAGTGTCTGTTGGCAATTTACATCCCGCCCATCAGCATAACAAGGCTCCCAGTTCTCCATGGCCTGTCCTGCCTTTCTGGATTTTACACTTTTTTCAGATGGCCCTTTTGACCGGGGGGAAGTGAGACTTCATTGTAGTGCAGATTTCCTTTGCAAGCTTGCTTGGTTGGCCAAAAAGGGCGTATGCGTTTTTTCCTGAATATATTCAGGATAAAACGCATATGTCCTTTTTGGCCAAGTGCATCAATGTGGACGTTCTGCCTCTTTTCCTATGCTTTCAATGCAATTCCAGTCTACCTCCTGAAATCGGTTTCCTGCAATTCTGCCCCGCTTTCAAGTCCTCTTGGCAGCCTTACTTCAGTCTATTTTTGGACGATAGCTGTCATTTATAACTCTGCAGGTTTGTGAATTACAGTGCCCCTGAGCTCCTTTCTTCAACTCGCTTTCTTGTGAGCTGGCCGCAACACCGCAGGATGGCTTCAGGCCCTAATCTGGTTCCGGCATGGCATGCTGAGCCTTTGGTTAATTCCTCTTCCTGGTGTGAAATGAAAGTTAAATTTGCCTGTCCAGACACCTCCAGCTAGTCTCTCATTGGTTCTCGCTATTCCTGTTCATCTTCCGCAGAAATTGCAAACTGGCCCAAACAGGAGGTTAAAGGCGCTGACTCTCCAAGTGGGGAGAGTGTTAATAAAGCGTCTGGAATGTTGCACCCGAGTACCAGGGGAGGAAAACTGAGACATATTTGAACACGTCTCCCGTTCACACGGTTGATCATACTCTGGGTTCCACATGCATGTTTTAGCTGAAGGAAGAATACCTTAAACCTGGAGAATTGAGACCCGTGGAATGGGTACCATGCAATATGACTTCAAAGGGTCTTCATTTGCTCACCGAACCTCTCCAATCCTATCACTGCTGCGTTTATGCCCCTGTACACACGCTTGATTCTCTGTTGGAGACATAGCAATCCATAGGTTTTAAGATACTTACTAGTCAGGTACATTCTTAGGCGTTTAATATGGGGTGTTGAGTCCATTTCGTTGAGCAAGGAGTAGCTCTTGTCTATTCCATATTTGACTTAAGGAACTTTATCTGTGCTCATTTCAATCTCTGGTTTTATGCAGCACCCCAACTCACCTTTCCCCTTAAGCAAGCATTAGATGGTTTTCTAAATTTGAGACCCTGTTCTGTTTTGGAATTCAGTTCCTGTGTAGCCAAGTTTACATTCCGTGTATTAGTGATATCTTATGATGTTTCTTTTTCTGTGTGACTTATTTCAGTTAGAATCATCGTACCTGATTCCACTCATTATGCTGCTACGGGCCTGATGACATAGATTTCATTGCTGAGTGATACTGCATTGTACGTAAGTACCACAAGTTCTTTATCCATTTTTCACTTTCTGTGATATTGAACTTGTACGGTAAATGAGGTTCCTGTAAACAGAGGCGTCCCAAACTTTGGGGTGGCTGTGTCTTTTTTATTTTAATTTCCCTAAGCTATAGGACCATAAGTGGAAGTGCCCTAGGCTCTGTTGCTTTGTTTTTTAGATGTTTCAGGAAACACCATACACTTCTCCGGAGTGTCTGTTGGCAATTTACATCCCGCCCATCAGCATAACAAGGCTCCCAGTTCTCCATGGCCTGTCCTGCCTTTCTGGATTTTACACTTTTTTCAGATGGCCCTTTTGACCGGGGGGAAGTGAGACTTCATTGTAGTGCAGATTTCCTTTGCAGGTTTGCTTGGTTGGCCAAAAAGGGCGTATGCGTTATTTCCTGAATATATTCAGGAAAAAACGCATACGCCCTTTTTGTCCAAGTGCATCATTGTGGACGTTCTGCCTCTTTTCCTATGCTTTCAATGCAATTCCAGTCTACCTCCTGAAATCGGTTTCCTGCAATTCTGCCCCGCTTTCAGGTCCTCTTGGCAGCCTTACTTCAGTCTATTTTTGGACGATAGCTGTCATTTATAACTCTGCAGGTTTGTGAATTACAGTGCCCCTGAGCTCCTTTCTTCAACTCGCTTTCTTGTGAGCTGGCCGCAACACCACAGGATGGCTTCAGGCCCTAATCTGGTTCCGGCACGGCACGCTGAGCCTTTGGTTAATTCCTCTTCCTGGTGGGAAATGAGAGTTAAATTTGCCCGTCTAGACTCCTCCAGCTAGTCTCTCATTGGTTCTCGCTATTCCTGTTCATCTTCCGTAGAAATTGCACACTGGGCCAAACAGGAGGTTAAAGGCGCTGACTCTCCAAGTGGGGAGAGTGTTAATAAAGCGTCTGGAATGTTGCACCCGAGTACCAGGGGAGGAAAACTGAGACATATTTGAACACGTCTCCCGTTCACACGGTTGATCATACTCTGGGTTCCACATGCATGTTTTAGCTGAAGGAAGAATACCTTAAACCTGGAGAGTTGAGACCCGTGGAATGGGTACCATGCAATATGACTTCAAAGGGTCTTCATTTGCTCACCGAACCTCTCCAATCCTATCACTGCTGCGTTTATGCCCCTGTACACACGCTTGATTCTCTTTTGGAGACATAGCAATCCATAGGTTTTAAGATACTTACTAGTCAGGTACATTCTTAGGCGTTTAATATGGGGTGTTGAGTCCATTTCGTTGAGCAAGGAGTAGCTCTTTTCTATTCCATATTTGACTTAAGGAAGTTTATCTGTGCTCATTTCAATCTCTGGTTTTACACAGCACCCCAACTCACCTTTCCCCTTAAGCAAGCATAAGTTGGTTTTCTAAATTTGAGACCCTGTTCTGTTTTGGAATTCAGTTCCTGTGTAGCCAGTTTACATTCCGTGTATTAATGATATCTTATGATGTTTCTTTTTGTGTGTGACTTATTTCAGTTAGAATCGTCATACCTGAATCCACTCATTGTGCTGCTAAGGGCCTGATGACATAGATTTCATTGCTGAGTGATATTGCTTTGTAAGTAAATACCACAACTTCTTTATCCATTTTTCACGTTCTCTGATGTTGAACTTGTACTGTAAACGAGGTTCTTGTAAACAGAGGCGTCCCATAGTTTGGGGTGGCTGTGTCTTTTTGATTTTAATTTCCCTAAGCTCTAGGACCATAAGTGGAAGTGTGCTAGGCTCTGTTGCTTTGTTTTTTAGATGTTTCAGGAAACACCATACACTTCTCCCGAGTGTCTGTTGGCAATTTACATCCCGCCCATCAGCATAACAAGGCTCCCAGTTCTCCGTGGCCTGTCCTGCCTTTCTGGATTTTACACTTTTTTCAGATGGCCCTTTTGACCGGGGGGAAGTGAGACTTCTTTGTAGTGCAGATTTCCTTTGCAAGCTTGCTTGGTTGGCCACAAGGGCGTATACGTTTTTTCCTGAATATATTCAGGAAAAAACGCATACGCCCTTTTTGGCCAAGTGCATCAATGTGGACGTTCTGCCTCTTTTCCTATGCTTTCAATGCAATTCCAGTCTACCTCCTGAAATTGGTTTCCTGCAATTGTGCCCTGCTTTCAAGTCCTCTTGGCAGCCTTACTTCAGTATATTTTTGGACGATAGGCTGTCATTTATAACTCTGCAGGTTTGTGAATTACAGTGCCCCTGAGCTCCTTTCTTCAACTCGCTTTCTTTTGAGCTGGCCGCAACACCACAGGATGGCTTCAGGCCCTAATCTGGTTCCGTCACGGCACGCTGAGCCTTTGGTTAATTCCTCTTCCTGGTGGGAAATGAGAGTTAAATTTGCTCGTCCAGACACCTCCAGCTAGTCTCTCATTGGTTCTCGCTATTCCTGTTCATCTTCCGCAGAAATTGCAAACTGGGCCAAACAGGAGGTTAAAGGGACTGACTCTCCAAGTGGGGAGAGTGTTAGTAAAGCGTCTGGAATGTTGCACCCGAGTACCAGGGTACGAAAACTGAGACATATTTGAACACGTCTCCCGGTCACATGGTTGATCATACTCTGGGTTCCACATGCATGTTTTAGCTGAAGGAAGAATACCTTAAACCTGGGTAGTTGAAACCCATGGAATGGGTAACATGCAATATGACTTCAAAGGGTCTTCATTTGCTCACCGAACCTCTCCAATCCTATCACTGCTGCGTTTATGCCCCTGTACACATGCTTGATTCTCTTTTGGAGACATAGCAATCCATAGGATTTAAGATACTTACTAGTCAGGTACATTCTTAGGCGTTTAATATGGGGTGTTGAGTCCATTTCGTTGAGAAAGGAGTAGCTCTTCTCTATTCCATATTTGGCTTAAGGAACTTTATCTGTGCTCATTTCAATCTCCGGTTTTATGCAGCACCCCAATTCACCTTTACCCTTAAGCAAGCATAAGTTGGTTTTCTAAATTTGAGACCCTGTTCTGTTTTGGAATTCAGTTCCTGTGTAGCCAAGTTTACATTCCGTGTATTAGTGATATCTTATGATGTTTCTTTCTCTGTGTGACTTATTTCAGTTAGAATCATCGTACCTGAATCCACTCATTATGCTGCTACGGGCCTGATGACATAGATTTCATTGCTGAGTGATACTGCATTGTACGTAAGTACCACAAGTTCTTTATCCATTTTTCACCTTCTGTGATATTGAACTTGTACGAAAACGAGGTTCTTGTAAACAGAGCCGTTCCAAACTTTGGGGTGGCTGTGTCTTTTTGATTTTAATTTCCCTAAGCTATAGGACCATAAATGGAAGTGCCCTAGGTTCTGTTGCTTTGTTTTTTAGATGTTTCAGGAAACACCATACACTTCTCCCGAGTGGTTGTTGGCAATTTATATCCCGCCCATCAGCATAACAAGGCTCCCAGTTCTCCATGGCCTGTCCTGCCTTTCTGGATTTTACACTTTTTTCAGATGGCCCTTTTGACCGGGGGGAAGTGAGACTTCATTGTAGTGCAGATTTCCTTTGCAAGCTTGCTTGGTTGGCCAAAAAGGGCGTATGCGTTTTTTCCTGAATATATTCAGGAAAAACGCATACGCCCTTTTTGGCCAAGTGCATCATTGTGGACGTTCTGCCTCTTTTCCTATGCTTTCAATGCAATTCCAGTCTACCTCCTGAAATCGGTTTCCTGCAATTCTGCCCCGCTTTCAAGTCCTCTTGGCAACCTTACTTCAGTCTATTTTTGGACGATAGCTGTCATTTATAACTCTGCAGGTTTGTGAATTACAGTGCCCCTGAGCTCCTTTCTTCAACTCACTTTCTTTTGAGCTGGCCGCAACACCGCAGGATGGCTTCAGGCCCTAATCTGGTTCAGGCACGGCACGCTGAGCCTTTGGTTATTTCCTCTTCCTGGTGGGAAATGAGAGTTAAATTTGCCCGTCCAGTCACCACCAGCTAGTCTCTCATTGGTTCTCCCTATTCCTGTTCATCTTCCGCAGAAATTGCAAACTGGGCCAAACAGGAGGTTAAAGGGACTGACTCTCCAAGTCGGGAGAGTGTTAGTAAAGCGTCTGGAATGTTGCACCCGAGTACCAGGGGAGGAAAACTGAGACATATTTGAACACGTCTCCCGTTCACATGGTTGATCATACTTGGGTTCCACATGCATGTTTTAGCTGAAGGAAGAATACCTTAAACCTGTGTAGTTTAAACCCGTGGAATGGGTACCATACAATATGACTTCAAAGGGTCTTCATTTGCTCACCAAACCTCTCCAATCCTATCACTGCTGCTTTTATGCCCCTGTACACATGCTTGATTCTCTTTCGGAGACATAGCAATCCATAGGTTTTAAGATACTTACTAGTCAGGTACATTCTTAGGCGTTTAATATGCGGTGTTGAGTCCATTTCGTTGAGCAAGGAGTAGCTCTTGTCTATTCCACATTTGGCTTAAGGAACTTTATCTGTGCTCATTTCAATCTCTGGTTTTATGCAGCACCCCAACTCACCTTTCCCCTTAAGCAAGCATAAGTTGGTTTTCTAAATTTGAGACCCTGTTCTGTTCTGTAATTCAGTTCCTGTGTAGCCAAGTTTCCATTCCGTGTATTACTGATATCTTATGATGTTTCTTTTTCTGTGTGACTTATTTCAGTTAGAATCATCATACCTGAATCCACTCATTGTGCTGCTAAGGGCCTGATGACATAGATTTCATTGCTGAGTGATAATGCTTTGTAAGTAAATACCACAACTTCTTTATCCATTTTTCACTTTCTGTGATGTTGAACTTGTACTGTAAACGAGGTTCTTGTAAACAGAGCTGTTCCAAACGTTGGGGTGGTTGTGTCTTTTTTATTTTAATTTCCCTAATCTATCGGACCATAAGTGGAAGTGCCCTAGGCTCTGTTGCTTTGTTTTTTAGATGTTTCAGGAAACACCATACACTTCTCCGGAGTGTCTGTTGGCAATTTACATCCCGCCCATCAGCATAACAAGGTTCCCAGTTCTCCATGGCCTGTCCTGCCTTTCTGGATTTTACACTTTTTTCAGATGGCCCTTTTGACCGGGGGGAAGTGAGACTTCATTGTAGTGCAGGTTTCCTTTGCAAGCTTGCTTGGTTGGCCAAAAAGGGCGTATGCGTTTTTTCCTGAATATATTCAGGATAAAACGCATATGCACTATTTGGCCAAGGGCATCAATGTGGACGTTCTGCCTCTTTTCCTATGCTTTCAATGCAATTCCAGTCTACCTCCTGAAATCGGTTTCCTGCAATTCTGCCCCGCTTTCAAGTCCTCTTGGCAGCCTTACTTCAGTATATTTTTGGACGATAGCTGTCATTTATAACTCTGCAGGTTTGTGAATTACAGTGCCCCTGAGCTTCTTTCTTCAACTCGCTTTCTTGTGAGCTGGCCGCACACCGCAGGATGGCCTCAGGCCCTAATCTGGTTCCGGCACTGCACACTTAGCCTTTGGTTAATTCCTCTTCCTGGTGGGAAATGAGAGTTAAATTTGCCTGTCCAGACACCTCCAGCTAGTCTCTCATTGGTTCTCGCTATTCCTGTTCATCTTCCGCAGAAATTGCACACTGGGCCAAACAGGAGGTTAAAGGCGCTGACTCTCCAAGTGGGGAGAGTGTTAATAAAGCGTCTGGAATGTTGCACCCGAGTACCAGGGGAGGAAAACTGAGACATATTTGAACACGTCTCCCGTTCACACGGTTGATCATACTCTGGGTTCCACAGGCATGTTTTAGCTGAAGGAAGAATACCTTAAACCTGGAGAGTTGAGACCCGTGGAATGGGTACCATGCAATATGACTTCAAAGGGTCTTCATTTGCTCACCGAACCTCTCCAATCCTATCACTGCTGCATTTATGCCCCTGTACACACGCTTCATTCTCTTTTGGAGACATAGCAATCCATAGGTTTTAAGATACTTACTAGTCAGGTACATTCTTAGGCGTTTAATATGGGGTGTTGAGTCCATTTCGTTGAGCAAGGACTAGCTCTTGTCTATTCCATATTTGGCTTAAGGAACTTTATCTGTGCTCATATCAATCTCTGGTTTTATGCAGCATCCCAACTCACCTTTCCCCTTAAGCAAGCATAAGTTGGTTTTCTAAATTTGAGACCCTGTTCTGTTTTGGAATTCAGTTCCTGTGTAGCCAAGTTTACATTCCGTGTATTAGTGATATCTTATGATGCTTCTTTTTCTGTGTGACTTATTTCAGTTAGAATCATCGTACCTGAATCCACTCATTATGCTGCTACGGGCCTGATGACATAGATTTCATTGCTTAGTGATACTGCATTGTACGTAAGTACCACAAGTTCTTTATCCATTTTTCACTTTCTGTGACAGTGAACTTGTATGGTAAACGAGGTTCTTGTAAACAGAGCCGTTCCAAACTTTGGGGTGGCTGTGTCTTTTTGATTTTAATTTCCCTAAGCTATAGGACCATAAGTGGAAGTGCCCTAGGCTCTGTTGCTTTGTTGTTTAGATGTTTCAGGAAATACCATACACTTCTCCCGAATGTCTGTTGGCAATTTACATCCCGCCCATCAGCATAACAAGGCTCCCAGTTCTCCATGGCCTGTCCTGCCTTTCTGGATTTTACACTTTTTTCAGATGGCCCTTTTGACCGGGGGGAAGTGAGACTTCATTGTAGTGCAGATTTCCTTTGCAAGCTTGCTTGGTTGGCCAAGAAGGGCGTATGCGTTTTTTCCTGAATATATTCAGGAAAAAACGCATACGCCCTTTTTGGCCAAGTGCATCATTGTGGACGTTCTGCCTGTTTTCCTATGCTTTCAATGCAATTCCAGTCTACCTCCTGAAATCGGTTTCCTGCAGTTCTGCCCTGCTTTCAAGTCCTCTTGGCAGACTTACTTCAGTCTATTTTTGGACGATAGCTGTCATTTATAACTCTGCAGGTTTGTGAATTACAGTGCCCCTGAGCTCCTTTCTTCAACTCGCCTTCTTGTGACCTGGCCGCAACACCGCAGGATGGCTTCAGGCCCTAATCTGGTTCCGGCACGGCACGCTGAGGCTTTGGTTAATTCCTCTTCCTGGTGGGAAATGAGAGTTAAATTTGCCCGTCCAGACACCTCCAGCTAGTCTCTCATTGGTTCTCCCTGTTCCTGTTCATCTTCCGCAGAAATTGCAAACTGGGCCAAACAGGAGGTTAAAGGGACTGACTCTCCAAGTCGGGAGAGTGTTAGTAAAGCGTCTGGAATGTTGCACCCGAGTACCAGGGTACGAAAACTGAGACATATTTGAACACGTCTCCCGATCACATGGTTGATCATACTCTAGGTTCCAAATGCATGTTTTAGCTGAAGGAAGACTACCTTAAACCTGGGTAGTTGAGACCCGGGGAATGGGTACCATGCAATATGACTTCAAAGGGTCTTCATTTGCTCACCGAACCTCTCCAATCCTATCACTGCTGTGTTTATGCCTCTGTACACATGCTTGATTCTCTTTCGGAGACATAGCAATCCATAGGTTTTAAGATACTTATTGTCAGGTACATTCTTAGGCGTTTAATATGCGGTGTTGAGTCCATTTTGTTGAGCAAGGAGTAGCTCTTGTCTATTCCATATTTGGCTTAAGGAACTTTATCTGTGCTCATTTCGATCTCTGGTTTTATGCAGCACCCCAACTCACCTTTCCCCTTAAGCAAGCATAAGTTGGTTTTCTAAATTTGAGACTCTGTTCTGTTCTGTAATTCAGTTCCTGTGTAGCCAAGTTTACATTCCGTGTATTACTGATATCTTATGATGTTTCTTTTTCTGTGTGACTTATTTCAGTTAGAATCATCATACCTGAATCCACTCATTGTGCTGCTAAGGGCCTGATGACATAGATTTCATTGCTGAGTGATATTGCTTTGTAAGTAAATACCACAAGATCTTTATCCATTTTTCACTTTCTGCGATGTTGAACTTGTACTGTAAACGAGGTTCTTGTAAACAGAGGCGTCCCAAACTTTGTGATGGCTGTGTCTTTTTGATTTTAATTTCCCTAAGCTCTACGACCATAAGTGGAAGTGCCCTAGGCTCTGTTGCTTTGTTTTTTAGATGTTTCAGGAAACACCATACACTTCTCCCGAGTGTCTGTTGGCAATTTACATCCCGCCCATCAGCATAACAAGGCTCCCAGTTCTCCATGGTCTGTCCTGCCTTTCTGGATTTTACACTTTTCTCAGATGGCCCTTTTGACAGGGGGGAAGTGAGACTTCATTGTATTGCAGATTTCCTTTGCAAGCTTGCTTGGTTGGCCAAAAAGGGCGTATGCGTTTTTTCCTGAATATATTCAGGAAAAAACACATACGCCCTTTTTGGCCAAGTGCATCATTGTGGACGTTCTGTCTCTTTTCCTATGCTTTCAATGCAATTGCAGTCTACCTCCTGAAATCGGTTTCCTGCAATTCTGCCCCGCTTTCAAGTCCTCATGGCAGCCTTACTTCAGTATATTTTTGGACGATAGCTGTCATTTATAACTCTGCAGGTTTGTGAATTACAGTGCCCCTGAGCTCCTTTCTTCAACTCGCTTTCTTGTGAGCTGGCCGCAACACCGCAGGATGGCTTCAGGCCCTAATCTGGTTCCGGCACGGCACGCTGAGCCTTTGGTTATTTCCTCTTCCTGGTGGGAAATGAGAGTTAAATTTGCCCGTCCAGACACCTCCAGCTAGTCTCTCATTGGTTCTCCCTATTCCTGTTCATCTTCCGCAGAAATTGCAAACTGGGTCAAACAGGAGGTTAAAGGCGCTGACTCTCCAAGTGGGGAGAGTGTTAGTAAAGCATCTGGAATGTTGCACCCGAGTACCAGGGTACGAAAACTGAGACATATTTGAACACGTCTCCCGATCACATGGTTGATCATACTCTAGGTTCCACATGCATGTTTTAGCTGAAGGAAGAATACCTTAAACCTGGGTAGTTGAAAGCCGTGGAATGGGTACCATGCAATATGACTTCAAAGGGTCTTCATTTGCTCACCGAACCTCTCCAATCCTATCACTGCTGCGTTTATGCCCCTGTACACATGCTTGATTCTCTTTCGGAGACATAGCAATCCATAGGTTTTAAGATACTTACTAGTCAGGTACATTCTTAGGCGTTTAATATGCGGTGTTGAGTCCATTTCGTTGAGCAAGGAGTAGCTCTTGTCTATTCCATATTTGGCTTAAGGAACTTTATCTGTGCTCATTTCGATCTCTGGTTTTATGCAGCACCCCAACTCACCTTTCCCCTTAAGCAAGCATAAGTTGGTTTTCTAAATTTGAGACCCTGTTCTGTTCTGCAATTCAGTTCCTGTGTAGCCAAGTTTACATTCCCTGTATTACTGATATCTTATGATGTTTCTTTTTCTGTGTGACTTATTTCAGTTAGAATCATCATACCTGAATCCACTCATTGTGCTGCTAAGGGCCTGATGACATAGATTTCATTGCTGAGTGATATTGCTTTGTAAGTAAATACCACAACTTCTTTATCCATTTTTCACTTTCTGCGATGTTAAACTTGTACTGTAAACGAGGTTCTTGTAAACAGAGCCGTTCCAAACTTTGGGGTGGCTGTGTCTTTTTGATTTTAATTTCCCTAAGCTATAGGACCATAAGTGGAAGTGCCCTAGGCTCTGTTGCTTTGTTGTTTAGATGTTTCAGGAAATACCATACACTTCTCCCGAATGTCTGTTGGCAATTTACATCCCGCCCATCAGCATAACAAGGCTCCCAGTTCTCCATGGCCTGTCCTGCCTTTCTGGATTTTACACGTTTTTCAGATGGCCCTTTTGACCGGGGGGAAGTGAGACTTCATTGTAGTGCAGATTTCCTTTGCAAGCTTGCTTGGTTGGCCAAAAAGGGCGTATGCGTTTTTTCCTGAATATATTCAGGAAAATATATTTGGCCAAGTGCATCATTGTGGACGTTCTGCCTCTTTTCCTATGCTTTCAATGCAATTCCAGTCTACCTCCTGAAATCGGTTTCCTGCAATTCTGCCCCACCTTCAAGTCCTCTTGGCAGCCTTACTTCAGTATATTTTTGGACGATAGCTGTCATTTATAACTCTGCAGGTTTGTGAATTACAGTGTCCCTGAGCTCCTTTCTTCAACTCGCTTTCTTTTGAGCTGGCCGCAACACCGCAGGATGGCTTCAGGCCCTAATCTGGTTCCGGCACGGCACGCTGAGCCTTTGGTTATTTCCTCTTCCTGGTGGGAAATGAGAGTTAAATTTGCCCGTCCAGACACCTCCAGCTAGTCTCTCATTGGTTCTCCCTATTCCTGTTCATCTTCCGCAGAAATTGCAAACTGGGCCAAACAGGAGGTTAAAGGTGCTTACTCTCCAAGTGGGGAGAGTGTTAGTAAAGCGTCTGGAATGTTGCACCCGAGTACCAGGGGAGGATAACTGAGACATATTTGAACACGTCTCCCGTTCACATGGTTGATCATACTCTGGGTTCCACATGCAAGTTTTAGCTGAAGGAAGAATACCTTAAACCTGGAGAGTTGAGACCCGTGGAATGGGTACCATGCAATATGACTTCAAAGGGTCTTCATTTGCTCACCGAACCTCTCCAATCCTATCACTGCTGCGTTTATGCCCCTGTACAGATGCTTGATTCTCTTTTGGAGACATAGCAATCCATAGGTTTTAAGATACTTACTAGTCAGGTACATTCTTAGGCGTTTAATATGCGGTGTTGAGTCCATTTCATTGAGCAAGGAGTAGCTCTTGTCTATTCCATATTTGGCTTAAGGAACTTTATCTGTGCTCATTTCAATCTCTGGTTTTATGCAGCACCCCAACTCACCGTTACCCTTAAGCAAGCATAAGTTGGTTTTCTAAATTTGAGACCCTGTTCTGTTCTGTAATTCAGTTCCTGTGTAGCCAAGTTTACATTCTGTGTATTACTGATATCTTATGATGTTTCTTTTTCTGTGTGACTTATTTCAGTTAGAATCATCATACCTGAATCCACTCATTGTGCTGCTAAGGGCCTGATGACATAGATTTCATTGCTGAGTGATATTGCTTTGTAAGTAAATACCACAACTTCTTTATCCATTTTTCACTTTCTGTGATGTTGAACTTGTACTGTAAACGAGGTTGTAGTAAACAGAGCCGTTCCAAACTTTGGGGTGGCTGTGTCTTTTTGATTTTAATTTCCCTAAGCTATAGGACCATAAGTGGAAGTGCCCTAGGCTCTGTTGCTTTGTTTCTTAGATGTTTCAGGAAACACCATACACTTCTCCCGAGTGTCTGTTGGCAATTTACATCCCACCCATCAGCATAACAAGGCTCCCAGTTCTCCATGGCCTGTCCTGCCTTTCTGGATTTTACACTTTTTTCAGATGGCCCCTTTGACCGGGGGGGAAGTGAGACTTCATTGTAGTGCAGATTTCCTTTGCAAGCTTGCTTGGTTGGCCAAAAAGGGCGTATGCGTTTTTTCCTGAATATATTCAGGAAAAAACGCATACGCCCTTTTTGGCCAAGTGCATCATTGTGGACGTTCTGCCTCTTTTCCTATGCTTTCAATGCAATTCCAGTCTACCTCCTGAAATCGGTTTCCTGCAATTCTGCCACACTTTCAAGTCCTCTTGGCAGCCTTACTTCAATATATTTTTGGACGATAGCTGTCATTTATAACTCTGCAGGTTTGTGAATTACAGTGCCCCTGAGATCCTTTCTTCTACTCGCTTTCTTGTGAGCTGTCCCCAACACCGCAGGATGGCTTCAGACCCTAATCTGGTTCCGGCACGGCACGCTGAGCCTTTGGTTATTTCATCTTCCTGGTGGGAAATGAGAGTTAAATTTGCCCGTCCAGAAACCTCCAGCTAGTCTCTCATTGGTTCTCCCTATTCCTGTTCATCTTCCGCAGAAATTGCCAACTGGCCCAAACAGGAGGTTAAAGGCGCTGACTCTCCAAGTCGGGAGAGTGTTAGTAAAGCGTCTGGAATGTTGCACCCGAGTACCAGGGGAGGAAAACTGAGACATATTTGAACACGTCTCCCGTTCACACGGTTGATCATACTCTGGGTTCCACATGCATGTTTTAGCTGAAGGAAGAATACCTTAAACCTGCAGAGTTGAGACCCGTGGAATGGGTACCATGCAATATGACTTCAAAGGGTCTTCATTTGCTCACCGAACCCCTCCAATCCTATCACTGCTGCGTTTATGCCCCTGTACACACGCTTGATTCTCTTTTGGAGACATAGCAATCCATAGGTTTTAAGATACTTACTAGTCAGGTACATTCTTAGGCGTTTAATATGGGGTGTTGAGTCCATTTCGTTGAGCAAGGAGTAGCTCTTGTCTATTCCATATTTGGCTTAAGGAACTTTATCTGTGCTCATTTCAATCTCTGGTTTTATGCAGCACCCCAACTCACCTTTCCCCTTAAGCAAGCATAAGTTGGTTTTCTAAATTTGAGACCCTGTTCTGTTTTGGAATTCAGTTCCTCTGTAGCCAAGGTTACATTCCGTGTATTAGTGATATCTTATGATGTTTCTTTTTCTGTGTGACTTACTTCAGTTAGAATCATCATACCTGAATCCACTCATTATGCTGCTACGGGCCTGATGACATAGATTTCATTGCTGAGTGATACTGCATTGTACGTAAGTACCACAAGTTCTTTATCCATTTTTCACTTTCTGTGATAGTGAACTTGTACGGTAAACGAGGTTCTTGTAAACAGAGCCGTTCCAAACTTTGGGGTGGCTGTGTCTTTTTGATTTTAATTTCCCTAAGCTATAGGACCATAAGTGGAAGTGCCCTAGGCTCTGTTGCTTTGTTTTTTCGATATTTCAGGAAACACCATACACTTCTCCCGAGTGTCTGTTGGCAATTTACATCCCGCCCATCAGCATAACAAGGCTCCCAGTTCTCCATGGCCTGTCCTGCCTTTCTGGATTTTACAGTTTTTTCAGATGGCCCTTTTGACCGGGGGGAAGTGAGACTTCATTGTAGTGCAGATTTCCTTTGCAAGCTTGCTTGGTTGGCCAAAACGGGCGTATGCGTTTTTTCCTGAATATATTCAGGAAAAAATGCATACGCCCTTTTTGGCCAAGTGCATCATTGTGGACGTTCTGCCTCTTTTCCTATGCTTTCAATGCAATTCCAGTCTACCTCCTGAAATCGGTTTCCTGCAATTCTGCCCCGCTTTCAAGTCCTCTTGGCAGCCTTACCTCAGTATATTTTTGGACGATAGCTGTCATTTATAACTCTGCAGGTTTGTGAATTACAGTGCCCCTGAGCTCCTTTCTTCAACTCGCTTTCTTTTGAGCTGGCCGCAACACCACAGGATGGCTTCAGGCCCTAATCTGGTTCCGGCACGGCACGCTGAGCCTTTGGTTAATTCCTCTTCCTGGTGGGAAATGAGAGTTAAATTTGCCCGTCCAGACACCTCCAGGTAGTCTCCTATTGGTTCTCACTATTCCTGTTCATCTTCCGCAGAAATTGCAAACTGGGCCAAACAGGAGGTTAAAGGCGCTGACTCTCCAAGTGGGGAGAGTGTTAGTAAAGCGTCTGGAATGTTGCACCCGAGTACCAGGGGAGGAAAACTGAGACATATTTGAACACGTCTCCTGTTCACACGGTTGATCATACTCTGGGTTCCACATGCCTGTTTTAGCTGAAGGAAGAATACCTTAAACCTGGAGAGTTGAGACCCGTGTAATGGTTACCATGCAATATGACTTCAAAGGGTCTTCATTTGCTCACCGAACCTCTCCAATCCTATCACTGCTGCGTTTATGCCCCTGTACACGCTTGATTCTCTTTTGGAGACATAGCAATCCATAGGTTTTAAGATACTTACTAGTCAGGTACATTCTTAGGCGTTTAATATGGGGTGTTGAGTCCATTTCTTTGAGCAAGGAGTAGCTCTTGTGTATTCCATATTTGGCTTAAGGAACTTTATCTGTGCTCATTTCAATCTCTGGTTTTATGTAGCACCCCAACTCACCTTTCCCCTTAAGCAAGCATAAGTTGGTTTTCTAAATTTGAGACCCTGTTCTGTTTTGGAATTCAGTTCCTGTGTAGCCAAGTTTACATTCCGTGTATTAGTGATATCTTATGATGTTTCTTTTTCTGTGTGACTTATTTCAGTTAGAATCATCGTACCTGAATCCACTCATTATGCTGCTACGGGCCTGATGACATAGATTTCATTGCTGAGTGATACTGCATTGTACGTAAGTACCACAAGTTCTTTATCCATTTTTCACTTTCTGTGATATTGAACTTGTACGGTAAACGAGCTTCTTGTAAACAGAGGCGTCCCAAACTTTGGGGTGGCTGTGTCTTTTTGATTTTAATTTCCCTAAGCTCTACGACCATAAGTGGAAGTGCCCTAGGCTGTGGTGCTTTGTTTTTTAGATGTCTCAGGAAACACCATACACTTCTCCCGAGTGTCTGTTGGCAATTTACATCCCGCCCATCAGCATAACAAGGCTCCCAGTTCTCCATGGCCTGTCCTGCCTTTCTGGATTTTACACTTTTCTCAGATGGCCCTTTTGACCGGGGGGAAGTGAGACTTCATTGTAGTGCAGATTTCCTTTGCAAGCTTGCTTGGTTGGCCAAAAAGGGCGTATGCGTTTTTTCCTGAATATATTCAGGAAAAAACGCATACGCCCTTTTTGGACAAGTGCATCATTGTGGACGTTCTGCCTCTTTTCCTATGCTTTCAATGCAATTCCAGTCTACCTCCTGAAATCGGTTTCCTGCAATTCTGCCACACTTTCAGGACCTCTTGGCAGCCTTACTTCAATATATTTTTGGATGATAGCTGTCATTTATAACTCTGCAGGTTTGTGAATTACAGTGCCCCTGAGATCCTTTCTTCTACTTGCTTTCTTGTGAGCTGTCCCCAACACCGCAGGATGGCTTCAGACCCTAATCTGGTTCCGGCACGGCACGCTGAGCCTTTGGTTATTTCATCTTCCTGGTGGGAAATGAGAGTTAAATTTGCCCGTCCAGACACCTCCAGCTAGTCTCTCATTGGTTCTCCCTATTCCTGTTCATCTTCCGCAGAAATTGCAAACTGGGCCATACAGGAGGTTAAAGGCGCTGACTCTCCAAGTGGGGAGAGTGTTAGTAAAGCGTCTGGAATGTTGCACCCGAGTACCAGGGGAGGAAAACTGAGACATATTTGAACACATCTCCCGTTCACACGGTTGATCATACTCTGGGTTCCACATGCATGTTTTAGCTGAAGGAAGAATACCTTAAACCTGGGTAGTTGAGACCCGTGGAATGGGTACCATGCAATATGACTTCAAAGGGTCTTCATTTGCTCACCGAACCTCTCCAATCCTATCACTGCTGCGTTTATGCCCCTGTACACATGCTTGATTCTCTTACGGAGACATAGCAATCCATAGGTTTTAAGATACTTACTAGTCAGGTACATTCTTAGGCGTTTAATATGCGGTGTTGAGTCCATTTCGTTGAGCAAGGAGTAGCTCTTGTCTATTCCATATTTGGCTTAAGGAACTTTATCTGTGCTCATTTCAATCTCTGGTTTTATGCAGCACCCCAACTCACCTTTCCCCTTAAGCAAGCATAAGTTGGTTTTCTAAATTTGAGACCCTGTTCTGTTTTGGAATTCAGTTCCTGTGTAGCCAAGTTTACATTCCGTGTATTAGTGATATCTTATGATGTTTCTTTTTCTGTGTGACTTATTTCAGTTAGAATCATCGTACCTGAATCCACTCATTATGCTGCTACGGGCCTGATGACATAGATTTCATTGCTGAGTGATACTGCATTGTACGTAAGTACCACAAGTTCTTTATCCATTTTTCACTTTCTGTGATATTGAACTTGTACGGTAAATGAGGTTCCTGTAAACAGAGGCGTCCCAAACTTTGGGGTGGCTGTGTCTTTTTGATTTTAATTTCCCTAAGCTATAGGACCATAAGTGGAAGTGCCCTAGGCTCTGTTGCTTTGTTTTTTAGATGTTTCAGGAAACACCATACACTTCTCCCGAGTGTCTGTTGGCAATTTACATCCCGCCCATCAGCATAACAAGGCTCCCAGTTCTCCATGGCCTGTCCTGCCTTTCTGGATTTTACACTTTTTTCAGATGGCCCTTTTGACCGGGGGGAAGTGAGACTTCATTGTAGTGCAGATTTCCTTTGCAAGCTTGCTTGGTTGGCCAAAAAGGGCGTATGCGTTTTTTCCTGAATATATTCAGGAAAAAACGCATACGCCCTTTTTGGCCAAGTGCATCATTGTGGACGTTCTGCCTCTTTTCCTATGCTTTCAATGCAATTCCAGTCTACCTCCTGAAATCGGTTTCCTGCAATTCTGCCCCGCTTTCAAGTCCTCTTGGCAGCCTTACTACAGTATATTTTTGGACGATAGCTGTCATTTATAACTCTGCAGGTTTGTGAATTACAGTGCCCCTGAGCTCCTTTCTTCAACTCGCTTTCTTTTGAGCTGGCTGCAACACCGCAGGATGGCTTCAGGCCCTAATCTGGTTCCGGTACGGCACGCTGAGCCTTTGGTTATTTCCTCTTCCTGGTGGGAAATGAGAGTTAAATTTGCCCGTCCAGACACCTCCAGCTAGCCTGTCATTGGTTCTCGCTATTCCTGTTCATCTTCCGCAGAAATTGCAAATTGTGCCAAACAGGAGGTTAAAGGCGCTGACTCTCCAAGTGGGGAGAGTGTTAATAAAGCGTCTGCAATGTAGCACCCGAGTACCAGGGGAGGAAAACTGAGACATATTTGAACACGTCTCCCGATCACATGGTTGAACATACTCTGGGTTCCACATGCATGTTTTAGCTGAAGGAAGAATACATAAAACCTGGGTAGTTGAAACCCGTGGAATGGGAACCATGCAATATGACTTCAAAGGGTCTTCATTTGCTCACCGAACCTCTCCAATCCTATCACTGCTGCATTTATACCCCCGTACACATGCTTGATTCTCTTTCGGAGACATAGCAATCCATAGGTTTTAAGATACTTACTAGTCAGGTACATTCTTAGGCGTTTAATATGCGGTGTTGAGTCCATTTCGTTGAGCAAGGAGTAGCTCTTGTCTATTCCATATTTGGCTTAAGGAACTTTATCTGTGCTCATTTCTATCTCTGGTTTTATGCAGCAACCCAACTCACCTTTCCCCTTAAGCAAGCATAAGTTGGTTTTCTAAATTTGAGACCCTGTTCTGTTTTGGAATTCAGTTCCTGTGTAGCCAAGATTACATTCCGTGTATTACTGATATCTTATGATGTTTCTTTTTCTGTGTGACTTATTTCAGTTAGAATCATCGTACCTGAATCCACTCATTGTGCTGCTAAGGGCCTGATGACACAGATTTCATTGCTGAGTGATATTGCTTTGTAAGTAAATACCACAACTTCTTTATCCATTTTTCACTTTCTGCGATGTTGAACTTGTACTGTAAACGAGGTTGTAGTAAACAGAGCCGTTCCAAACTTTGGGGTGGCTGTGTCTTTTTGATTTTAATTTCCCTAAGCTATAGGACCATAAGTGGAAGTGCCCTAGGCTCTGTTGCTTTGTTTCTTAGATGTTTCAGGAAACACCATACACTTCTCCCGAGTGTCTGTTGGCAATTTACATCCCACCCATCAGCATAACAAGGCTCCCAGTTCTCCATGGCCTGTCCTGCCTTTCTGGATTTTACACTTTTTTCAGATGGCCCCTTTGACCGGGGGGGAAGTGAGACTTCATTGTAGTGCAGATTTCCTTTGCAAGCTTGCTTGGTTGGCCAAAAAGGGCGTATGCGTTTTTTCCTGAATATATTCAGGAAAAAACGCATACGCCCTTTTTGGCCAAGTGCATCATTGTGGACGTTCTGCCTCTTTTCCTATGCTTTCAATGCAATTCCAGTCTACCTCCTGAAATCGGTTTCCTGCAATTCTGCCACACTTTCAAGTCCTCTTGGCAGCCTTACTTCAATATATTTTTGGACGATAGCTGTCATTTATAACTCTGCAGGTTTGTGAATTACAGTGCCCCTGAGATCCTTTCTTCTACTCGCTTTCTTGTGAGCTGTCCCCAACACCGCAGGATGGCTTCAGACCCTAATCTGGTTCCGGCACGGCACGCTGAGCCTTTGGTTATTTCATCTTCCTGGTGGGAAATGAGAGTTAAATTTGCCCGTCCAGAAACCTCCAGCTAGTCTCTCATTGGTTCTCCCTATTCCTGTTCATCTTCCGCAGAAATTGCAAACTGGCCCAAACAGGAGGTTAAAGGCGCTGACTCTCCAAGTCGGGAGAGTGTTAGTAAAGCGTCTGGAATGTTGCACCCGAGTACCAGGGGAGGAAAACTGAGACATATTTGAACACGTCTCCCGTTCACACGGTTGATCATACTCTGGGTTCCACATGCATGTTTTAGCTGAAGGAAGAATACCTTAAACCTGCAGAGTTGAGACCCGTGGAATGGGTACCATGCAATATGACTTCAAAGGGTCTTCATTTGCTCACCGAACCCCTCCAATCCTATCACTGCTGCGTTTATGCCCCTGTACACACGCTTGATTCTCTTTTGGAGACATAGCAATCCATAGGTTTTAAGATACTTACTAGTCAGGTACATTCTTAGGCGTTTAATATGGGGTGTTGAGTCCATTTCGTTGAGCAAGGAGTAGCTCTTGTCTATTCCATATTTGGCTTAAGGAACTTTATCTGTGCTCATTTCAATCTCTGGTTTTATGCAGCACCCCAACTCACCTTTCCCCTTAAGCAAGCATAAGTTGGTTTTCTAAATTTGAGACCCTGTTCTGTTTTGGAATTCAGTTCCTCTGTAGCCAAGGTTACATTCCGTGTATTAGTGATATCTTATGATGTTTCTTTTTCTGTGTGACTTACTTCAGTTAGAATCATCATACCTGAATCCACTCATTATGCTGCTACGGGCCTGATGACATAGATTTCATTGCTGAGTGATACTGCATTGTACGTAAGTACCACAAGTTCTTTATCCATTTTTCACTTTCTGTGATAGTGAACTTGTACGGTAAACGAGGTTCTTGTAAACAGAGCCGTTCCAAACTTTGGGGTGGCTGTGTCTTTTTGATTTTAATTTCCCTAAGCTATAGGACCATAAGTGGAAGTGCCCTAGGCTCTGTTGCTTTGTTTTTTCGATATTTCAGGAAACACCATACACTTCTCCCGAGTGTCTGTTGGCAATTTACATCCCGCCCATCAGCATAACAAGGCTCCCAGTTCTCCATGGCCTGTCCTGCCTTTCTGGATTTTACAGTTTTTTCAGATGGCCCTTTTGACCGGGGGGAAGTGAGACTTCATTGTAGTGCAGATTTCCTTTGCAAGCTTGCTTGGTTGGCCAAAACGGGCGTATGCGTTTTTTCCTGAATATATTCAGGAAAAAATGCATACGCCCTTTTTGGCCAAGTGCATCATTGTGGACGTTCTGCCTCTTTTCCTATGCTTTCAATGCAATTCCAGTCTACCTCCTGAAATCGGTTTCCTGCAATTCTGCCCCGCTTTCAAGTCCTCTTGGCAGCCTTACCTCAGTATATTTTTGGACGATAGCTGTCATTTATAACTCTGCAGGTTTGTGAATTACAGTGCCCCTGAGCTCCTTTCTTCAACTCGCTTTCTTTTGAGCTGGCCGCAACACCACAGGATGGCTTCAGGCCCTAATCTGGTTCCGGCACGGCACGCTGAGCCTTTGGTTAATTCCTCTTCCTGGTGGGAAATGAGAGTTAAATTTGCCCGTCCAGACACCTCCAGGTAGTCTCCTATTGGTTCTCACTATTCCTGTTCATCTTCCGCAGAAATTGCAAACTGGGCCAAACAGGAGGTTAAAGGCGCTGACTCTCCAAGTGGGGAGAGTGTTAGTAAAGCGTCTGGAATGTTGCACCCGAGTACCAGGGGAGGAAAACTGAGACATATTTGAACACGTCTCCTGTTCACACGGTTGATCATACTCTGGGTTCCACATGCCTGTTTTAGCTGAAGGAAGAATACCTTAAACCTGGAGAGTTGAGACCCGTGTAATGGTTACCATGCAATATGACTTCAAAGGGTCTTCATTTGCTCACCGAACCTCTCCAATCCTATCACTGCTGCGTTTATGCCCCTGTACACGCTTGATTCTCTTTTGGAGACATAGCAATCCATAGGTTTTAAGATACTTACTAGTCAGGTACATTCTTAGGCGTTTAATATGGGGTGTTGAGTCCATTTCTTTGAGCAAGGAGTAGCTCTTGTGTATTCCATATTTGGCTTAAGGAACTTTATCTGTGCTCATTTCAATCTCTGGTTTTATGTAGCACCCCAACTCACCTTTCCCCTTAAGCAAGCATAAGTTGGTTTTCTAAATTTGAGACCCTGTTCTGTTTTGGAATTCAGTTCCTGTGTAGCCAAGTTTACATTCCGTGTATTAGTGATATCTTATGATGTTTCTTTTTCTGTGTGACTTATTTCAGTTAGAATCATCGTACCTGAATCCACTCATTATGCTGCTACGGGCCTGATGACATAGATTTCATTGCTGAGTGATACTGCATTGTACGTAAGTACCACAAGTTCTTTATCCATTTTTCACTTTCTGTGATATTGAACTTGTACGGTAAACGAGCTTCTTGTAAACAGAGGCGTCCCAAACTTTGGGGTGGCTGTGTCTTTTTGATTTTAATTTCCCTAAGCTCTACGACCATAAGTGGAAGTGCCCTAGGCTGTGGTGCTTTGTTTTTTAGATGTCTCAGGAAACACCATACACTTCTCCCGAGTGTCTGTTGGCAATTTACATCCCGCCCATCAGCATAACAAGGCTCCCAGTTCTCCATGGCCTGTCCTGCCTTTCTGGATTTTACACTTTTCTCAGATGGCCCTTTTGACCGGGGGGAAGTGAGACTTCATTGTAGTGCAGATTTCCTTTGCAAGCTTGCTTGGTTGGCCAAAAAGGGCGTATGCGTTTTTTCCTGAATATATTCAGGAAAAAACGCATACGCCCTTTTTGGACAAGTGCATCATTGTGGACGTTCTGCCTCTTTTCCTATGCTTTCAATGCAATTCCAGTCTACCTCCTGAAATCGGTTTCCTGCAATTCTGCCACACTTTCAGGACCTCTTGGCAGCCTTACTTCAATATATTTTTGGATGATAGCTGTCATTTATAACTCTGCAGGTTTGTGAATTACAGTGCCCCTGAGATCCTTTCTTCTACTTGCTTTCTTGTGAGCTGTCCCCAACACCGCAGGATGGCTTCAGACCCTAATCTGGTTCCGGCACGGCACGCTGAGCCTTTGGTTATTTCATCTTCCTGGTGGGAAATGAGAGTTAAATTTGCCCGTCCAGACACCTCCAGCTAGTCTCTCATTGGTTCTCCCTATTCCTGTTCATCTTCCGCAGAAATTGCAAACTGGGCCATACAGGAGGTTAAAGGCGCTGACTCTCCAAGTGGGGAGAGTGTTAGTAAAGCGTCTGGAATGTTGCACCCGAGTACCAGGGGAGGAAAACTGAGACATATTTGAACACATCTCCCGTTCACACGGTTGATCATACTCTGGGTTCCACATGCATGTTTTAGCTGAAGGAAGAATACCTTAAACCTGGGTAGTTGAGACCCGTGGAATGGGTACCATGCAATATGACTTCAAAGGGTCTTCATTTGCTCACCGAACCTCTCCAATCCTATCACTGCTGCGTTTATGCCCCTGTACACATGCTTGATTCTCTTACGGAGACATAGCAATCCATAGGTTTTAAGATACTTACTAGTCAGGTACATTCTTAGGCGTTTAATATGCGGTGTTGAGTCCATTTCGTTGAGCAAGGAGTAGCTCTTGTCTATTCCATATTTGGCTTAAGGAACTTTATCTGTGCTCATTTCAATCTCTGGTTTTATGCAGCACCCCAACTCACCTTTCCCCTTAAGCAAGCATAAGTTGGTTTTCTAAATTTGAGACCCTGTTCTGTTTTGGAATTCAGTTCCTGTGTAGCCAAGTTTACATTCCGTGTATTAGTGATATCTTATGATGTTTCTTTTTCTGTGTGACTTATTTCAGTTAGAATCATCGTACCTGAATCCACTCATTATGCTGCTACGGGCCTGATGACATAGATTTCATTGCTGAGTGATACTGCATTGTACGTAAGTACCACAAGTTCTTTATCCATTTTTCACTTTCTGTGATATTGAACTTGTACGGTAAATGAGGTTCCTGTAAACAGAGGCGTCCCAAACTTTGGGGTGGCTGTGTCTTTTTGATTTTAATTTCCCTAAGCTATAGGACCATAAGTGGAAGTGCCCTAGGCTCTGTTGCTTTGTTTTTTAGATGTTTCAGGAAACACCATACACTTCTCCCGAGTGTCTGTTGGCAATTTACATCCCGCCCATCAGCATAACAAGGCTCCCAGTTCTCCATGGCCTGTCCTGCCTTTCTGGATTTTACACTTTTTTCAGATGGCCCTTTTGACCGGGGGGAAGTGAGACTTCATTGTAGTGCAGATTTCCTTTGCAAGCTTGCTTGGTTGGCCAAAAAGGGCGTATGCGTTTTTTCCTGAATATATTCAGGAAAAAACGCATACGCCCTTTTTGGCCAAGTGCATCATTGTGGACGTTCTGCCTCTTTTCCTATGCTTTCAATGCAATTCCAGTCTACCTCCTGAAATCGGTTTCCTGCAATTCTGCCCCGCTTTCAAGTCCTCTTGGCAGCCTTACTACAGTATATTTTTGGACGATAGCTGTCATTTATAACTCTGCAGGTTTGTGAATTACAGTGCCCCTGAGCTCCTTTCTTCAACTCGCTTTCTTTTGAGCTGGCTGCAACACCGCAGGATGGCTTCAGGCCCTAATCTGGTTCCGGTACGGCACGCTGAGCCTTTGGTTATTTCCTCTTCCTGGTGGGAAATGAGAGTTAAATTTGCCCGTCCAGACACCTCCAGCTAGCCTGTCATTGGTTCTCGCTATTCCTGTTCATCTTCCGCAGAAATTGCAAATTGTGCCAAACAGGAGGTTAAAGGCGCTGACTCTCCAAGTGGGGAGAGTGTTAATAAAGCGTCTGGAATGTAGCACCCGAGTACCAGGGGAGGAAAACTGAGACATATTTGAACACGTCTCCCGATCACATGGTTGAACATACTCTGGGTTCCACATGCATGTTTTAGCTGAAGGAAGAATACATAAAACCTGGGTAGTTGAAACCCGTGGAATGGGAACCATGCAATATGACTTCAAAGGGTCTTCATTTGCTCACCGAACCTCTCCAATCCTATCACTGCTGCATTTATACCCCCGTACACATGCTTGATTCTCTTTCGGAGACATAGCAATCCATAGGTTTTAAGATACTTACTAGTCAGGTACATTCTTAGGCGTTTAATATGCGGTGTTGAGTCCATTTCGTTGAGCAAGGAGTAGCTCTTGTCTATTCCATATTTGGCTTAAGGAACTTTATCTGTGCTCATTTCTATCTCTGGTTTTATGCAGCAACCCAACTCACCTTTCCCCTTAAGCAAGCATAAGTTGGTTTTCTAAATTTGAGACCCTGTTCTGTTTTGGAATTCAGTTCCTGTGTAGCCAAGATTACATTCCGTGTATTACTGATATCTTATGATGTTTCTTTTTCTGTGTGACTTATTTCAGTTAGAATCATCGTACCTGAATCCACTCATTGTGCTGCTAAGGGCCTGATGACACAGATTTCATTGCTGAGTGATATTGCTTTGTAAGTAAATACCACAACTTCTTTATCCATTTTTCACTTTCTGCGATGTTGAACTTGTACTGTAAACGAGGTTGTAGTAAACAGAGCCGTTCCAAACTTTGGGGTGGCTGTGTCTTTTTGATTTTAATTTCCCTAAGCTATAGGACCATAAGTGGAAGTGCCCTAGGTTCTGTTGCTTTGTTTTTTAGATGTTTCAGGAAACACCATACACTTCTCCGGAGTGGTTGTTGGCAATTTACATCCCGCCCATCAGCATAACAAGGCTCCCAGTTCTCCATGGCCTGTCCTGCCTTTCTGGATTTTACACTTTTTTCAGATTGCCCATTTGACCGGGGAGAAGTGAGACTTCATTGTAGTGCAGATTTCCTTTTCAAGCTTGCTTGGTTGGCTAAAAAGGGCGTATGCCTTTTTTCCTGAATATATTCAGAAAAAAACGCATACGCCCTTTTTGGCCAAGTGCATCATTGTGGACGTTCTGCCTCTTTTCCTATGCTTTCAATGCAATTCCAGTCTACCTCCTGAAATCGCTTTCCTGCAATTCTGCCCCGCTTTCAAGTCCTCTTGGCAGCCTTACTTCAGTCTATTTTAGGACGATAGCTGTCATTTATAACTCTGCAGGTTTGTGAATTACAGTGCCCCTGAGCTCCTTTCTTCAACTCGCTTTCTTTTGAGCTGGCCGCAACACCGCAGAATGGCTTCAGGCCGTAATCTGGTTCCGGCACGGCACGCTGAGCCTTTGGTTATTTCCTCTTCCTGGTGGGAAATGAGAGTTAAATTTGCCCGTCCAGTCACCTCCAGCTAGTCTCTCATTGGTTCTCCCTATTCCTGTTCATCTTCCGCAGAAATTGCAAACTGGGCCAAACAGGAGGTTAAAGGCGCTGACTCTCCAAGTGGGGAGAGTGTTAGTAAAGCGTCTGGAATGTTGCACCCGAGTTCCAGGGGAGGAAAACTGAGACATATTTGAACACGTCTACCGTTCACATGGTTGATCATACTCTGGGTTCCACATGCCTGTTTTAGCTGAAGGAAGAATACCTTAAACCTGGAGAGTTGAGACCCGTGTAATGGGTACCATGCAATATGACTTCAAAGGGTCTTCATTTGCTCACCGAACCTCTCCAATCCTATCACTGCTGCGTTTATGCCCCTGTACACGCTTGATTCTCTTTTGGAGACATAGCAATCCATAGGTTTTAAGATACTTACTAGTCAGGTACATTCTTAGGCGTTTAATATGGGGTGTTGAGTCCATTTCTTTGAGCAAGGAGTAGCTCTTGTGTATTCCATATTTGGCTTAAGGAACTTTATCTGTGCTCATTTCAATCTCTGGTTTTATGTAGCACCCCAACTCACCTTTCCCCTTAAGCAAGCATAAGTTGGTTTTCTAAATTTGAGACCCTGTTCTGTTTTGGAATTCAGTTCCTGTGTAGCCAAGTTTACATTCCGTGTATTAGTGATATCTTATGATGTTTCTTTTTCTGTGTGACTTATTTCAGTTAGAATCATCGTACCTGAATCCACTCATTATGCTGCTACGGGCCTGATGACATAGATTTCATTGCTGAGTGATACTGCATTGTACGTAAGTACCACATGTTCTTTATCCATTTTTCACTTTCTGTGATATTGAACTTGTACGGTAAACGAGCTTCTTGTAAACAGAGGCGTCCCAAACTTTGGGGTGGCTGTGTCTTTTTGATTTTAATTTCCCTAAGCTCTACGACCATAAGTGGAAGTGCCCTAGGCTGTGGTGCTTTGTTTTTTAGATGTCTCAGGAAACACCATACACTTCTCCCTAGTGTCTGTTGGCAATTTACATCCCGCCCATCAGCATAACAAGGCTCCCAGTTCTCCATGGCCTGTCCTGCCTTTCTGGATTTTACACTTTTCTCAGATGGCCCTTTTGACCGGGGGGAAGTGAGACTTCATTGTAGTGCAGATTTCCTTTGCAAGCTTGCTTGGTTGGCCAAAAAGGGCGTATGCGTTTTTTCCTGAATATATTCAGGAAAAAACGCATACGCCCTTTTTGGACAAGTGCATCATTGTGGACGTTCTGCCTCTTTTCCTATGCTTTCAATGCAATTCCAGTCTACCTCCTGAAATCGGTTTCCTGCAATTCTGCCACACTTTCAAGACCTCTTGGCAGCCTTACTTCAATATATTTTTGGACGATAGCTGTCATTTATAACTCTGCAGGTTTGTGAATTACAGTGCCCCTGAGATCCTTTCTTCTACTTGCTTTCTTGTGAGCTGTCCCCAACACCGCAGGATGGCTTCAGACCCTAATCTGGTTCCGGCACGGCACGCTGAGCCTTTGGTTATTTCATCTTCCTGGTGGGAAATGAGAGTTAAATTTGCCCGTCCAGACACCTCCAGCTAGTCTCTCATTGGTTCTCCCTATTCCTGTTCATCTTCCGCAGAAATTGCAAACTGGGCCATACAGGAGGTTAAAGGCGCTGACTCTCCAAGTGGGGAGAGTGTTAGTAAAGCGTCTGGAATGTTGCACCCGAGTACCAGGGGAGGAAAACTGAGACATATTTGAACACGTCTCCCGTTCACATGGTTGATCATACTCTGGGTTCCACATGCCTGATTTAGCTGAAGGAAGAATACCTTAAACCTGGAGAGTTGAGACCCGTGTAATGGGTACCATGCAATATGACTTCAAAGGGTCTTCATTTGCTCACCGAACCTCTCCAATCCTATCACTGCTGCGTTTATGCCCCTGTACACATGCTTGATTCTCTTACGGAGACATAGCAATCCATAGGTTTTAAGATACTTACTAGTCAGGTACATTCTTAGGCGTTTAATATGCGGTGTTGAGTCCATTTCGTTGAGCAAGGAGTAGCTCTTGTCTATTCCATATTTGGCTTAAGGAACTTTATCTGTGCTCATTTCAATCTCTGGTTTTATGCAGCACCCCAACTCACCTTTCCCCTTAAGCAAGCATAAGTTGGTTTTCTAAATTTGAGACCCTGTTCTGTTTTGGAATTCAGTTCCTGTGTAGCCAAGTTTACATTCCGTGTATTAGTGATATCTTATGATGTTTCTTTTTCTGTGTGACTTATTTCAGTTAGAATCATCGTACCTGAATCCACTCATTATGCTGCTACGGGCCTGATGACATAGATTTCATTGCTGAGTGATACTGCATTGTACGTAAGTACCACAAGTTCTTTATCCATTTTTCACTTTCTGTGATATTGAACTTGTACGGTAAATGAGGTTCCTGTAAACAGAGGCGTCCCAAACTTTGGGGTGGCTGTGTCTTTTTGATTTTAATTTCCCTAAGCTATAGGACCATAAGTGGAAGTGCCCTAGGCTCTGTTGCTTTGTTTTTTAGATGTTTCAGGAAACACTATACAGTTCTCCCCAGTGTCTGTTGGCAATTTACATCCCGCCCATCAGCATAACAAGGCTCCCAGTTCTCCATGGCCTGTCCTGCCTTTCTGGATTTTACACTTTTTTCAGATGGCCCTTTTGACCGGGGGGAAGTGAGACTTCATTGTAGTGCAGATTTCCTTTGCAAGCTTGCTTGGTTGGCCAAAAAGGGCGTATGCGTTTTTTCCTGAATATATTCAGGAAAAAACGCATATGCCCTTTTTGGCCAAGTGCATCATTGTGGACGTTAAGCCTCTTTTCCTATGCTTTCAATGCAATTCCAGTCTACCTCCTGAAATCGGTTTCCTGCAATTCTGCCCCGCTTTCAAGTCCTCTTGGCAGCCTTACTTCAGTATATTTTTGGACGATAGCTGTCATTTATAACTCTGCAGGTTTGTGAATTACAGTGCCCCTGAGCTCCTTTCTTCAACTCGCTTTCTTTTGAGCTGGCCGCAACACCGCAGGATGGCTTCAGGCCCTAATCTGGTTCCGGTACGGCACGCTGAGCCTTTGGTTATTTCCTCTTCCTGGTGGGAAATGAGAGTTAAATTTGCCCGTCCAGACACCTCCAGCTAGCCTGTCATTGGTTCTCGCTATTCCTGTTCATCTTCCGCAGAAATTGCAAATTGTGCCAAACAGGAGGTTAAAGCCGCTGACTCTCCAAGTGGGGAGAGTGTTAATAAAGCGTCTGGAATGTAGCACCCGAGTACCAGGGGAGGAAAACTGAGACATATTTGAACACGTCTCCCGATCACATGGTTGAACATACTCTGGGTTCCACATGCATGTTTTAGCTGAAGGAAGAATACATAAAACCTGGGTAGTTGAAACCCGTGGAATGGGAACCATGCAATATGACTTCAAAGGGTCTTCATTTGCTCACCGAACCTCTCCAATCCTATCACTGCTGCATTTATGCCCCCGTACACATGCTTGATTCTCTTTCGGAGACATAGCAATCCATAGGTTTTAAGATACTTACTAGTCAGGTACATTCTTAGGCGTTTAATATGCGGTGTTGAGTCCATTTCGTTGAGCAAGGAGTAGCTCTTGTCTATTCCATATTTGGCTTAAGGAACTTTATCTGTGCTCATTTCTATCTCTGGTTTTATGCAGCAACCCAACTCACCTTTCCCCTTAAGCAAGCATAAGTTGGTTTTCTAAATTTGAGACCCTGTTCTGTTTTGGAATTCAGTTCCTGTGTAGCCAAGATTACATTCCGTGTATTACTGATATCTTATGATGTTTCTTTTTCTGTGTGACTTATTTCAGTTAGAATCATCGTACCTGAATCCACTCATTGTGCTGCTAAGGGCCTGATGACACAGATTTCATTGCTGAGTGATATTGCTTTGTAAGTAAATACCACAACTTCTTTATCCATTTTTCACTTTCTGCGATGTTGAACTTGTACTGTAAACGAGGTTCTTGTAAACAGAGCCGTTCCAAACTTTGGGGTGGCTGTGTCTTTTTGATTTTAATTTCCCTAAGCTATAGGACCATAAGTGGAAGTGCCCTAGGTTCTGTTGCTTTGTTTTTTAGATGTTTCAGGAAACACCATACACTTCTCCGGAGTGGTTGTTGGCAATTTACATCCCGCCCATCAGCATAACAAGGCTCCCAGTTCTCCATGGCCTGTCCTGCCTTTCTGGATTTTACACTTTTTTCAGATGGCCCATTTGACCGGGGAGAAGTGAGACTTCATTGTAGTGCAGATTTCCTTTGCAAGCTTGCTTGGTTGGCCAAAAAGGGCGTATGCGTTTTTTCCTGAATATATTCAGGAAAAAACGCATACGCCCTTTTTGGCCAAGTGCATCATTGTGGACGTTCTGCCTCTTTTCCTATGCTTTCAATGCAATTCCAGTCTACCTCCTGAAATCGCTTTCCTGCAATTCTGCCCCGCTTTCAAGTCCTCTTGGCAGCCTTACTTCAGTCTATTTTTGGACGATAGCTGTCATTTATAACTCTGCAGGTTTGTGAATTACAGTGCCCCTGAGCTCCTTTCTTCAACTCGCTTTCTTTTGAGCTGGCCGCAACACCGCAGAATGGCTTCAGGCCGTAATCTGGTTCCGGCACGGCACGCTGAGCCTTTGGTTATTTCCTCTTCCTGGTGGGAAATGAGAGTTAAATTTGCCCGTCCAGTCACCTCCAGCTAGTCTCTCATTGGTTCTCCCTATTCCTGTTCATCTTCCGCAGAAATTGCAAACTGGGCCAAACAGGAGGTTAAAGGCGCTGACTCTCCAAGTGGGGAGAGTTTTAGTAAAGCGTCTGGAATGTTGCACCCGAGTTCCAGGGGAGGAAAACTGAGACATATTTGAACACGTCTACCGTTCACACGGTTGATCATACTCTAGGTTCCACATGCATGTTTTAGCTGAAGGAAGAATACCTTAAACCTGGGTAGTTGAAAGCCGTGGAATGGGTACCATGCAATATGACTTCAAAGGGTCTTCATTTGCTCACCGAACCTCTCCAATCCTATCACTGCTGCGTTTATGCCCCTGTACACATGCTTGATTCTCTTTCGGAGACATAGCAATCCATAGGTTTTAAGATACTTACTAGTCAGGTACATTCTTAGGCGTTTAATATGCGGTGTTGAGTCCATTTCGTTGAGCAAGGAGTAGCTCTTGTCTATTCCATATTTGGCTTAAGGAACTTTATCTGTGCTCATTTCGATCTCTGGTTTTATGCAGCACCCCAACTCACCTTTCCCCTTAAGCAAGCATAAGTTGGTTTTCTAAATTTGAGACCCTGTTCTGTTCTGTAATTCAGTTCCTGTGTAGCCAAGTTTACATTCCGTGTATTACTGATATCTTATGATGTTTCTTTTTCTGTGTGACTTATTTCAGTTAGAATCATCATACCTGAATCCACTCATTGTGCTGCTAAGGGCCTGATGACATAGATTTCATTGCTGAGTGATATTGCTTTGTAAGTAAATACCACAACTTCTTTATCCACTTTTCACTTTCTGCGATGTTGAACTTGTACTGTAAACGAGGTTCTTGTAAACAGAGCCGTTCCAAACTTTGGGGTGGCTGTGTCTTTTTTATTTTAATTTCCCTAAGCTATAGGACCATAAGTGGAAGTTCCCTAGGCTCTGTTGCTTTGTTTTTTAGATGTTTCAGGAAACACCATACACTTCTCCCGAGTGTCTGTTGGCAATTTACATCCCGCCCATCAGCATAACAAGGCTCCCAGTTCTCCATGGCCTGTCCTGCCTTTCTGGATTTTACACTTTTTTCAGATGGCCCTTTTGACCGGGGGGAAGTGAGACTTCATTGTAGTGCAGATTTCCTTTGCAAGCTTGCTTGGTTGGCCAAAAAGGGCGTATGCGTTTTTTCCTGAATATATTCAGGAAAAAACGCATACGCCCTTTTTGGCCAAGTGCATCATTGTGGACGTTCTGCCTCTTTTCCTATGCTTTCAATGCAATTCCAGTCTACCTCCTGAAATCGGTTTCCTGCAATTCTGCCCCGCTTTCAAGTCCTCTTGGCAGCCTTACTTCAGTGTATTTTTGGACGATAGCTGTCATTTATAACTCTGCAGGTTTGTGAATTACAGTGCCCCTGAGCTCCTTTCTTCAACTCGCTTTCTTGTGAGCTGGCCGCAACACCGCAGGATGGCTTCAGGCCCTAATCTGGTTCCGGCACGGCACGCTGAGCCTTTGGTTAATTCCTCTTCCTGGTGGGAAATGGGAGTTAAATTTGCCCGTCTAGACACCTCCAGCTAGTCTCTCATTGGTTCTCGCTATTCCTGTTCATCTTCCGCAGAAATTGCACACTGGGCCAAACAGGAGGTTAAAGGCGCTGACTCTCCAAGTGGGGAGAGTGTTAATAAAGCGTCTGGAATGTTGCACCCGAGTACCAGGGGAGGAAAACTGAGACATATTTGAACACGTCTCCCGTTCACACGGTTGATCATACTCTGGGTTCCCCATGCATGTTTTAGCTGAAGGAAGAATACCTTAAACCTGGAGAGTTGAGACCCGTGGAATGGGTACCATGCAATATGACTTCAAAGGGTCTTCATTTGCTCACCGAACCTCTCCAATCCTATCACTGCTGCATTTATGCCCCTGTACACACGCTTGATTCTCTTTTGGAGACATAGCAATCCATAGGTTTTAAGATACTTACTAGTCAGGTACATTCTTAGGCGTTTAATATGGGGTGTTGAGTCCATTTCGTTGAGCAAGGAGTAGCTCTTGTCTATTCCATATTTGGCTTAAGGAACTTTATCTGTGCTCATTTCAATCTCTGGTTTTACGCAGCACCCCAACTCACCTTTCCCCTTAAGCAAGCATAAGTTGGTTTTCTAAATTTGAGACCCTGTTCTGTTTTGGAATTCAGTTCCTGTGTAGCCAAGTTTACATTCCGTGTATTAGTGATATCTTATGATGTTTCTTTTTCTGTGTGACTTATTTCAGTTAGAATCATCGTACCTGAATCCACTCATTATGCTGCTACGGGCCTGATGACATAGATTTCATTGCTGAGTGATACTGCATTGTACGTAAGTACCACAAGTTCTTTATCCATTTTTCACTTTCTGTGATAGAGAACTTGTATGGTAAATGAGGTTCCTGTAAACAGAGGCGTCCCAAACTTTGGGGTGGCTGTGTCTTTTTGATTTTAATTTCCCTAAGCTATAGGACCGTAAGTGGAAGTGCCCTAGGCTCTGTTGCTTTGTTTTTTAGATGTTTCAGGAAACACCATACACTTCTCCCGAGTGGTTGTTGGCAATTTACATCCCGCCCATCAGCATAACAAGGCTCCCAGTTCTCCATGGCCTGTCCTGCCTTTCTGGATTTTACACTTTTTTCAGATGGCCCTTTTGACCGGGGGGAAGTGAGACTTCATTGTAGTGCAGATTTCCTTTGCAAGCTTGCTTGGTTGGCCAAGAAGGGCGTATGCGTTTTTTCCTGAATATATTCAGGAAAAAACGCATACGCCCTTTTTGGCCAAGTGCATCATTGTGGACGTTCTGCCTGTTTTCCTATGCTTTCAATGCAATTCCAGTCTACCTCCTGAAATCGGTTTCCTGCAATTCTGCCCCGCTTTCAAGTCCTCTTGGCAGCCTTACTTCAGTCTATTTTTGGACGATAGCTGTCATTTATAACTCTGCAGGTTTGTGAATTACAGTGCCCCTGAGCTCCTTTCTTCAACTCGCTTTCTTGTGAGCTGGCCGCAACACCGCAGGATGGCTTCAGGCCCTAATCTGGTTCCGGCACGGCACGCTGAGCCTTTGGTTAATTCCTCTTCCTGGTGGGAAATGAGAGTTAAATTTGCCCGTCTAGACACCTCCAGCTAGTCTCTCATTGGTTCTCGCTATTCCTGTTCATCTTCCGCAGAAATTGCACACTGGGCCAAACAGGAGGTTAAAGGCGCTGACCCTCCAAGTGGGGAGAGTGTTAATAAAGCGTCTGGAATGTTGCACCCGAGTACCAGGGGAGGAAAACTGAGACATATTTGAACACGTCTCCCATTCACACGGTTGATCATACTCTGGGTTCCCCATGCATGTTTTAGCTGAAGGAAGAATATCTTAAACCTGGAGAGTTGAGACCCGTGGAATGGGTACCATGCAATATGACTTCAAAGGGTCTTCATTTGCTCACCGAACCTCTCCAATCCTATCACTGCTGCGTTTATGCCCCTGTACACACGCTTGATTCTCTTTTGGAGACATAGCAATCCATAGGTTTTAAGATACTTACTAGTCAGGTACATTCTTAGGCGTTTAATATGGGGTGTTGAGTCCATTTCGTTGAGCAAGGAGTAGCTCTTTTCTATTCCATATTTGACTTAATGAAGTTTATCTGTGCTCATTTCAATCTCTGGTTTTACGCAGCACCCCAACTCACCTTTCCCCTTAAGCAAGCATAAGTTGGTTTTCTAAATTTGAGACCCTGTTCTGTTTTGGAATTCAGTTCCTGTGTAGCCAAGTTTACATTCCGTGTATTAGTGATATCTTATGATATTTCTTTTTCTGTGTGACTTATTTCAGTTAGAATCATCGTACCTAAATCTACTCATTATGCTGTTAAGGGCCTGATGACATAGATTTCATTGCTGAGTGATACTGCATTGTACGTAAGTACCACAAGTTCTTTATCCATTTTTCACTTTCTGTGATATTGAACTTGTACGGTAAATGAGATTCTTGTAAACAGAGGCGTCCCAAACTTTGGGGTGGCTGTGTCTTTTTGATTTTAATTTCCCTAAGCTATAGGACCATAAGTGGAAGTGCCCTAGGCTCTGTTGCTTTGTTTTTTAGATGTTTCAGGAAACACCATACACTTCTGCCGAGTGTCTGTTGGAAATTTACATCCCGCCCATCAGCATAACAAGGCTCCCAGTTCTCCATGGCCTGTCCTGCCTTTCTGGATTTTACACTTTTTTCAGATGGCCCTTTTGACCGGGGGGAAGTGAGACTTCATTGTAGTGCAGATTTCCTTTGCAAGCTTGCTTGGTTGGCCAAAAAGGGCGTATGCGTTTTTTCCTGAATATATTCAGGATAAAACGCATATGTCCTTTTTGGCCAAGTGCATCAATGTGGACGTTCTGCCTCTTTTCCTATGCTTTCAATGCAATTCCAGTCTACCTCCTGAAATCGGTTTCCTGCAATTCTGCCCCGCTTTCAAGTCCTCTTGGCAGCCTTACTTCAGTATATTTTTGGACGATAGCTGTCATTTATAACTCTGCAGGTTTGTGAATTACAGTACCCCTGAGCTCCGTTCTTCAACTCGCTTTCTTGTGAGCTGGCCGCAACACCGCAGGATGGCTTCAGGCCCTAATCTGGTTCCGGCACGGCACGCTGAGCCTTTGGTTAATTCCTCTTCCTGGTGTGAAATGAGAGTTAAATTTGACCGTCCAGACAACTCCAGCTAGTCTCTCATTGGTTCTCGCTATTCCTGTTCATCTTCCGCAGAAATTGCAAACTGGGCCAAACAGGAGGTTAAAGGCGCTGACTCTCCAAGTGGGGAGAGTGTTAATAAAGCGTCTGGAATGTTGCACCCGAGTACCAGGGGAGGAAAACTGAGACATATTTGAACACGTCTCCCGTTCACACGGTTGATCATACTCTGGGTTCCACATGCATGTTTTAGCTGAAGGAAGAATACCTTAAACCTGGAGAGTTGAGACCCGTGGAATGGGTACCATGCAATATGACTTCAAAGGGTCTTCATTTGCTCACCGAACCTCTCCAATCCTATCACTGCTGCGTTTATGCCCCTGTACACACGCTTGATTCTCTTTTGGAGACATAGCAATCCATAGGTTTTAAGATACTTACTAGTCAGGTACATTCTTAGGCGTTTAATATGGGGTGTTGAGTCCATTTCGTTGAGCAAGGAGTAGCTCTTTTCTATTCCATATTTGACTTAAGGAAGTTTATCTGTGCTCATTTCAATCTCTGGTTTTATGCAGCACCCCAACTCACCTTTCCCCTTAAGCAAGCATAAGTTGGTTTTCTAAATTTGAGACCCTGTTCTGTTTTGGAATTCAGTTCCTGTGTAGCCAAGTTTACATTCCGTGTATTAGTGATATCTTATGATGTTTCTTTCTCTGTGTGACTTATTTCAGTTAGAATCATTGTACCTGAATCCACTCATTATGCTACTACGGGCCTGATGACATAGATTTCATTGCTGAGTGATACTGCATTGTACGTAAGTACCACAAGTTCTTTATCCATTTTTCACCTTCTGTGATATTGAACTTGTACGGAAAACAAGGTTCTTGTAAACAGAGCCGTTCCAAACTTTGGGGTGGCTGTGTCTTTTTGATTTTAATTTCCCTAAGCTATAGGACCATAAGTGGAAGTGCCCTAGGTTCTGTTGCTTTGTTTTTTAGATGTTTCAGGAAACACCATACACTTCTCCCGAGTGGTTGTTGGCAATTTACATCCCGCCCATCAGCATAACAAGGCTCCCAGTTCTCCATGGCCTGTCCTGCCTTTCTGGATTTTACACTTTTTTCAGATGGCCCTTTTGACCGGGGGGAAGTGAGACTTCATTGTAGTGCAGATTTCCTTTGCAAGCTTGCTTGGTTGGCCAAAAAGAGCGTATGCGTTTTTTCCTGAATATATTCAGGAAAAACGCATACGCCCTTTTTGGCCAAGTGCATCATTGTGGACGTTCTGCCTCTTTTCCTATGCTTTCAATGCAATTCCAGTCTACCTCCTGAAATCGGTTTCCTGCAATTCTGCCCCGCTTTCAAGTCCTCTTGGCAACCTTACTTCAGTATATTTTTGGACGATAGCTGTCATTTATAACTCTGCAGGTTTGTGAATTACAGTGCCCCTGAGCTCCTTTCTTCAACTCACTTTCTTTTGAGCTGGCCGCAACACCGCAGGATGGCTTCAGGCCCTAATCTGGTTCAGGCACGGCACGCTGAGCCTTTGGTTATTTCCTCTTCCTGGTGGGAAATGAGAGTTAAATTTGCCCGTCCAGTCACCTCCAGCTAGTCTCTCATTGGTTCTCCCTATTCCTGTTCATCTTCCGCAGAAATTGCAAACTGGGCCAAACAGGAGGTTAAAGGGACTGACTCTCCAAGTCGGGAGAGTGTTAGTAAAGCGTCTGGAATGTTGCACCCAAGTTCCACGGGAGGAAAACTGAGACATATTTGAACACGTCTCCCGTTCACACGGTTGATCGTACTCTGGGTGCCACATGCATGTTTTAGCTGAAGGAAGAATACCTTAAACCTGGAGAGTTGAGACCTGTGTAATGGGTACCATGCAATATGACTTCAAAGGGTCTTCATTTGCTCACCGAACCTCTCCAATCCTATCACTGCTGCGTTTATGTCCCTGTACACATGCTTGATTCTCTTTTGGAGACATAGCAATCCATAGGTTTTAAGATATTTACTAGTCAGGTACATTCTTAGGCGTTTAATATGGGGTGTTGAGTCCATTTCGCTGAGCAAGGAGTAGCTCTTGTCTATTCCATATTTGGCTTAAGGAACTTTATCTGTGCTCATTTCGATCTCTGGTTTTATGCAGCACCCCAACTCACCTTTCCCCTTAAGCAAGCATAAGTTGGTTTTCTAAATTTGAAACCCTGTTCTGTTCTGTAATTCAGTTCCTGTGTAGCCAAGTTTACATTCCGTGTTTTACTGATATCTTATGATGTTTCTTTTTCTGTGTGACTTATTTCAGTTAGAATCATCGTATCTGAATCCACTCATTATGCTGCTATGGGCCTGATGACATAGATTTCATTGCTGAGTGATACTGCATTGTACGTAAGTACCACAAGTTCTTTATCCATTTTTCACTTTCTGTGATATTGAACTTGTACGGTAAACGAGGTTCTTGTAAACAGAGGCGTCCCAAACTTTGGGGTGGCTGTGTCTTTTTGATTTTAATTTCCCTAAGCTATAGGACCATAAGTGGAAGTGCCCTAGGCTCTGTTGCTTTGTTTTTTAGATGTTTCAGGAAACACCATACACTTCTCCCGAGTGTCTGTTGGCAATTTACATCCCGCCCATCAGCATAACAAGGCTCCCAGTTCTCCATGGCCTGTCCTGCCTTTCTGGATTTTACACTTTTTTCAGATGGCCCTTTTGCCCGGGGGGAAGTGAGACTTCATTGTAGTGCAGATTTCTTTGCAAGCTTGCTTGGTTGGCCAAAAAGGGCGTATGCGTTTTTTCCTGAATATATTCAGGAAAAAACGCATACGCCCTTTTTGGCCAAGTGCATCATTGTAGACGTTCTGCCTCTTTTCCTATGCTTTCAATGCAATTCCAGTCTACCTCCTGAAATCGGTTTCCTGCAATTCTGCCCCGCTTTCAAGTCCTCTTGGCAGCCTTCCTTCAGTATATTTTTGGACGATAGCTGTCATTTATAACTCTGCAGGTTTGTGAATTACAGTGCCCCTGAGCTCCTTTCTTCAACTCGCTTTCTTGTGGCCTGGCCGCAACACCGCAGGATGGCTTCAGGCCCTAATCTGGTTCCGGCACGGCACGCTGAGCCTTTGGTTATTTCCTCTTCCTGGTGGGAAATGAGAGTTAAATTTGCCCGTCCAGACACCTCCAGCTAGTCTCTCATTGGTTCTCCCTATTCCTGTTCATCTTCCGCAGAAATTGCAAACTGGGCCAACAGGAGGTTAAAGGCGCTGACTCTCCAAGTGGGGAGAGTGTTAGTAAAGCGTCTGGAATGTTGAACCCGAGTACCAGGGGAGGAAAACTGAGACATATTTGAACACGTCTCCCGTTCACACGGTTGATCATACTCTGTGTTCCACATGCATGTTTTAGCTGAAGGAAGAATACCTTAAACCTGGAGAGTTGAGACCCTTGTAATGGGTACCATGCAATATGACTTCAAAGGGTCTTCATTTGCTCACCGAACCTCTCCAATCCTATCACTGCTGCGTTTATGCCCCTGTACACACGCTTGATTCTCTTTTGGAGACATAGCAATCCATAGGTTTTAAGATACTTACTAGTCAGGTACATTCTTAGGCGTTTAATATGGGGTGTTGAGTCCATTTCGTTGAGCAAGGAGTAGCTCTTGTCTATTCCATATTTGGCTTAAGGAACTTTATCTGTGCTCATTTCGATCTCTGGTTTTATGCAGCACCCCAACTCACCTTTCCCCTTAAGCAAGCATAAGTTGGTTTTCTAAATTTGAGACCCTGTTCTGTTCTGTAATTCAGTTCCTGTGTAGCCAAGTTTACATTCCGTGTATTACTGATATCTTATGATGTTTATTTTTCTGTGTGACTTATTTCAGTTAGAATCATCATACCTGAATCCACTCATTGTGCTGCTAAGGGCCTGATGACATAGATTTCATTGCTGAGTGATATTGCTTTGTAAGTAAATACCACAACTTCTTTATCCATTTTTCACATTCTGCGATGTTGAACTTGTACTGTAAACGAGGTTCTTGTAAACAGAGGCGTCCCAAACTTTGGGGTGGCTGTGTCTTTTTGATTTTAATTTCCCTAAGCTATAGGACCATAAGTGGAAGTGCCCTAGGCTCTGTTGCTTTGTTTTTTAGATGTTTCAGGAAACACCATACACTTCTCCCGAGTGTCTGTTGGCAATTTACATCCCGCCCATCAGCATAACAAGGCTCCCAGTTCTCCATGGCCTGTCCTGCCTTTCTGGATTTTACACTTTTTTCAGATGGCCCTTTTGACCGGGGGGAAGTGAGACTTCATTGTAGTGCAGATTTCCTTTGCAAGCTTGCTTGGTTGGCCAAAAAAGGCGTATGCGTTTTTTCCTAAATATATTCAGGAAAAAACGCATACGCCTTTTTTGGCCAAGTGCATCATTGTGGACGTTCTGCCTCTTTTCCTATGCTTTCAATTCAATTCCAGTCTACCTCCTGAAATCTGTTTCCTGCAATTCTGCCCCGCTTTCAAGTCCTCTTGGCAGCCTTACTTCAGTCTATTTTTGGACGATAGCTGTCATTTATAACTCTGCAGGTTTGTGAATTACAGTGCCCCTGAGCTCCTTTCCTCAACTCGCTTTCTTTTGAGCTGGCCGCAACACCGCAGGATGGCTTCAGGCCCTAATCTGGTTCTGGCACTGCACGCTGAGCCTTTGGTTATTTCCTCTTCCTGGTGGGAAATGAGAGTTAAATTTGCCCGTCCAGACACCTCCAGCTAGTCTCTCATTGGTTCTCCCTATTCCTGTTCATCTTCCGCAGAAATTGCAAACTGGGCCAACAGGAGGTTAAAGGCGCTGACTCTCCAAGTGGGGAGAGTGTTAGTAAAGCGTCTGGAATGTTGAACCCGAGTACCAGGGGAGGAAAACTGAGACATATTTGAACACGTCTCCCGTTCACACGGTTGATCATACTCTGTGTTCCACATGCATGTTTTAGCTGAAGGAAGAATACCTTAAACCTGGAGAGTTGAGACCCTTGTAATGGGTACCATGCAATATGACTTCAAAGGGTCTTCATTTGCTCACCGAACCTCTCCAATCCTATCACTGCTGCGTTTATGCCCCTGTACACACGCTTGATTCTCTTTTGGAGACATAGCAATCCATAGGTTTTAAGATACTTACTAGTCAGGTACATTCTTAGGCGTTTAATATGCGGTGTTGAGTCCATTTCGTTGAGCAAGGAGTAGCTCTTGTCTATTCCATATTTGGCTTAAGGAACTTTATCTGTGCTCATTTCGATCTCTGGTTTTATGCAGCACCCCAACTCACCTTTCCCCTTAAGCAAGCATAAGTTGGTTTTCTAAATTTGAGACCCTGTTCTGTTCTGTAATTCAGTTCCTGTGTAGCCAAGTTTACATTCCGTGTATTACTGATATCTTATGATGTTTATTTTTCTGTGTGACTTATTTCAGTTAGAATCATCATACCTGAATCCACTCATTGTGCTGCTAAGGGCCTGATGACATAGATTTCATTGCTGAGTGATATTGCTTTGTAAGTAAATACCACAACTTCTTTATCCATTTTTCACTTTCTGCGATGTTGAACTTGTACTGTAAACGAGGTTCTTGTAAACAGAGGCGTCCCAAACTTTGGGGTGGCTGTGTCTTTTTGATTTTAATTTCCCTAAGCTATAGGACCATAAGTGGAAGTGCCCTAGGCTCTGTTGCTTTGTTTTTTAGATGTTTCAGGAAACACCATACACTTCTCCCGAGTGTCTGTTGGCAATTTACATCCCGCCCATCAGCATAACAAGGCTCCCAGTTCTCCATGGCCTGTCCTGCCTTTCTGGATTTTACACTTTTTTCAGATGGCCCTTTTGACCGGGGGGAAGTGAGACTTCATTGTAGTGCAGATTTCCTTTGCAAGCTTGCTTGGTTGGCCAAAAAAGGCGTATGCGTTTTTTCCTGAATATATTCAGGAAAAAACGCATACGCCTTTTTTGGCCAAGTGCATCATTGTGGACGTTCTGCCTCTTTTCCTATGCTTTCAATGCAATTCCAGTCTACCTCCTGAAATCGGTTTCCTGCAATTCTGCCCCGCTTTCAAGTCCTCTTGGCAGCCTTACTTCAGTCTATTTTTGGACGATAGCTGTCATTTATAACTCTGCAGGTTTGTGAATTACAGTGCCCCTGAGCTCCTTTGATCAACTCGCTTTCTTTTGAGCTGGCCGCAACACCGCAGGATGGCTTCAGGCCCTAATCTGGTTCTGGCATGGCACGCTGAGCCTTTGGTTATTTCCTCTTCCTGGTGGGAAATGAGAGTTAAATTTGCCCGTCCAGACACCTCCAGCTAGTCTCTCATTGGTTCTCACTATTCCTGTTCATCTTCCACAGAAATTGCAAACTGGGCCAAACAGGAGGTTAAAGGCGCTGACTCTCCAAGTGGGGAGAGTGTTAGTAAAGCGTCTGGAATGTTGCACCCGACTACCAGGGGGGAAAACTGAGACATATTTGAACACGTCTCCCGATCACATGGTTGATCATACTCTGGGTTCCACATGCATGTTTTAGCTGAAGGAAGAATACGTTAAACCTGGGTAGTTGAGACCCGTGGAATGGGTACCATGCAATATGACGTCAAAGGGTCTTCATTTGCTCACCGAACCTCTCCAATCCTATCACTGCTGCGTTTATGCCCCTGTACACATGCTTGATTCTCTTTTGGAGACATAGCAATCTATAGGTTTTAAGATACTTACTAGTCAGGTACATTCTTAGGCGTTTAATATGCGGTGTTGAGTCCATTTCGTTGAGCAAGGAGTAGCTCTTGTCTATTCCATATTTGACTTAAGGAACTTTATCTGTGCTCATTTCAATCTCTGGTTTTATGCAGCACCCCAACTCACCTTTCCCCTTAAGCAAGCATAAGTTGGTTTTCTAAATTTGAGACCCTGTTCTGTTCTGTAATTCAGTTCCTGTGTAGCCAAGTTTACATTCCGTGTATTACTGATATCTTATGATGTTTCTTTTTCTGTGTGACTTATTTCAGTTAGAATCATCATACCTGAATCCACTCATTGTGCTGCTAAGGGCCTGATGACATAGATTTCATTGCTGAGTGATATTGCTTTGTAAGTAAATACCACAACTTCTTTATCCATTTTTCACTTTCTGTGATGTTGAACTTGTACTGTAAACGAGGTTCTTGTAAACAGAGCCGTTCCAAACTTTGGGGTGGCTGTGTCTTTTTGATTTTAATTTCCCTAAGCTATAGGACCATAAGTGGAAGTGCCCTAGATTCTGTTGCTTTGTTTTTTAGATGTTTCAGGAAACACCATACACTTCTCCTGAGTGTCTGTTGGCAATTTACATCCCGCCCATCAGCATAACAAGGCTCCCAGTTCTCCATGGCCTGTCCTGCCTTTCTGGATTTTACACTTTTTTCAGATGGCCCTTTTGACCGGGGGAAGTGAGACTTCATTGTAGTGCAGATTTCCTTTGCAAGCTTGCTTGGTTGGCCAAAAAGGGCGTATGCGTTTTTTCCTGAATATATTCAGGAAAAAACGCATACGCCCTTTTTGGCCAAGTGCATCATGGTGGACGTTCTGCCTCTTTTCCTATGCTTTCAATGCAATTCCAGTCTACCTCCTGAAATCGGTTTCCTGCAATTCTGCCCCGCTTTCAAGTCCTCTTGGCAGCCTTACTTCAGTCTATTTTTGGACGATAGCTGTCATTTATAACTCTGCAGGTTTGTGAATTACAGTGCCCCTGAGCTCCTTTCTTCAACTCGCTTTCTTTTGAGCTGGCCGCAACACCGCAGGATGGCTTCAGGCCCTAATCTGGTTCCGGTACGGCATGCTGAGCCTTTGGTTATTTCCTCTTCCTGGTGGGAAATGAGAGTTAAATTTGCCCGTCCAGACACCTCCAGCTAGCCTCTCATTGGTTCTCGCTATTCCTGTTCACTTCCGCAGAAATTGCAAACTGGGCCAAACAGGAGGTTAAAGGTGCTGACTCTCCAACTGGGGAGAGTGTTAGTAAAGCGTCTGGAATGTTGCACCCAAGTACCAGGGGAGGAAAACTGAGACATATTTGAACACGTCTCCCGATCACATGGTTGATCATACTCTGGGATCCACATGCATGTTTTAGCTGAAGGAAGAATACCTAAAACCTGGGTAGTTGAAACCCGTGGAATGGGTACCATGCAATATGACTTCAAAGGGTCTTCATTTGCTCACCGAACATCTCCAATCCTATCACTGCTGCGTTTATGCCCCTGTACACATGCTTGATTCTCTTTCGGAGACATAGCAATCCATAGGTTTTAAGATACTTACTAGTCAGGTACATTCTTAGGCGTTGAATATGCGGTGTTGAGTCCATTTCGTTGAGCAAGGAGTAGCTCTTGTCTATTCCATATTTGGCTTAAGGAACTTTATCTGTGCTCATTTCAATCTCTGGTTTTATGCAGCACCCCAACTAACCTTTACCCTTAAGCAAGCATAAGTTGGTTTTCTAAATTTGAGACCCTGTTCTGTTCTGTAATTCAGTTCCTGTGTAGCCAAGTTTCCATTCCGTGTATTACTGATACCTTATGATGTTTCTTTTTCTGTGTGACTTATTTCAGTTAGAATCATCATACCTGAATCCACTCATTGTGCTGCTAAGGGCCTGATGACATAGATTTCATTGCTGAGTGATATTGCTTTGTAAGTGAATACCACAACTTCTTTATCCATTTTTCACTTTCTGCGATGTTGAACTTGTACTGTAAACGAGGTTCTTGTAAACAGAGCCGTTCCAAACTTTGGGGTGGCTGTGTCTTTTTTATTTTAATTTCCCTAAGCTATAGGACCATAAGTGGAAGTGCCCTAGGCTCTGTTGCTTTGTTTTTTAGATGTTTCAGGAAACACCATACACTTCTCCCAAGTGTCTGTTGGCAATTTACATCCCGCCCATCAGCATAACAAGGCTCCCAGTTCTCAATGGCCTGTTGCCTTTCTGGATTTTACACTTTTTTCAGATGGCCCTTTTGACCGGGGGGAAGTGAGACTTCATTGTAGTGCAGATTTCCTTTGCAAGCTTGCTTGGTTGGCCAAAAAGGGCGTATGTGTTTTTTCCTGAATATATTCAGGAAAAAAGGCATACGCCCTTTTTGGCCAAGTGCATCATTGTGGACGTTCTGCCTCTTTTCCTATGCTTTCAATGCAATTCCAGTCTACCTCCTGAAATCGGTTTCCTGCAATTCTGCCCCGCTTTCAAGTCCTCTTGACAGCCTTACTTCAGTCTATTTTTGGACGATAGCTGTCATTTATAACTCTGCAGGTTTGTGAATTACAGTGCCCCTGAGCTCCTTTCTTCAACTCGCTTTCTTGTGACCTGGCTGCAACACCGCAGGATGGCTTCAGGCCCTAATCTGGTTCTGGCACGGCACGCTGAGCCTTTGGTTATTTACTCCTCCTGGTGGGAAATGAGAGTTAAATTTGCCCGTCCAGACTCCTCCATCTAGCCTCTCATTGGTTCTCGCTATTCCTGTTCATCTTCCACAGAAATTGCAAACAGGGCCAAACAGGAGGTTAAAGGGACTGACTCTCCAAGTGGGGAGAGTGTTAGTAAAGCGTCTGGAATGTTGCACCCGAGTACCAGGGGAGGAAAACTGAGACATATTTGAACACGTCTCCCGATCACATGGTTGATCATACTCTGGGTTCCACATGCATGTTTTAGCTGAAGGAAGAATACCTAAAACCTGGGTAGTTGAAACCCGTGGAATGGGTACCATGCAATATGACGTCAAAGGGTCTTAATTTGCTCACCGAACCTCTCCAATCCTATCACTGCTGCGTTTATGCCCCTGTACACATGCTTGATTCTCTTTCGGAGACATAGCAATCCCTACGTTTTAAGATACTTACTAGTCAGGTACATTCTTAGGCGTTTAATATGCGGTGTTGAGTCCATTTCGTTGAGCAAGGAGTAGCTCTTGTCTATTCCATATTTGGCTTAAGGAACTTTATCTGTGCTCATTTCAATCTCTGGTTTTATGCAGCACCCCAACTCACCTTTCCCCTTAAGCAAGCATAAGTTGGTTTTCTAAATTTGAGACCCTGTTCTGTTCTGTAATTCAGTTCCTGTGTAGCCAAGTTTACATTCCGTGTATTACTGATATCTTATGATGTTTCTTTTTCTGTTTGACTTATTTCAGTTAGAATCATCATACCTGAATCCACTGATTGTGCTGCTAAGGGCCTGATGATACAGATTTCATTGCTGAGTGATATTGCTTTGTAAGTAAATACCACAACTTCTTTATCCATTTTTCACTTTCTGCGATGTTGAACTTGTACTGTAAACGAGGTTCTTGTAAACAGAGCCGTTCCAAACTTTGGGGTGGCTGTGTCTTTTTGATTTTAATTTCCCTAAGCTATAGGACCATAAGTGGAAGTGCCCTAGGTTCTGTTGCTTTGTTTTTTAGATGTTTCAGGAAACACCATACACTTCTCCGGAGTGTCTGTTGGCAATTTACATCCCGCCCATCAGCATAACAAGGCTCCCAGTTCTCCATGGCCTGTCCTGCCTTTCTGGATTTTACACTTTTTTCAGATGGCCCTTTTGACCAGGGGGAAGTGAGACTTCATTGTAGTGCAGATTTCCTTTGCAAGCTTGCTTGGTTGGCCAAAAAGGGCGTATGCGTTTTTTCCTGAATATATTCAGGAAAAAACGCATACGCCCTTTTTGGCCAAGTGCATCATTGTGGACGTTCTGCCTCTTTTCCTATGCTTTCAATGCAATTCCAGTCTACCTCCTGAAATCGGTTTCCTGCAATTCTGCTCCACTTTCAAGTCCTCTTGGCAGCCTTACTTCAGTCTATTTTTGGACGATAGCTGTCATTTATAACTCTGCAGGTTTGTGAATTACAGTGCCCCTGAGCTCCTTTCTTCAACTCGCTTTCTTGTGACCTGGCCTCAACACCGCAGGATGGCTTCAGGCCCTAATCTGGTTCCGGCACGGCACGCTGAGCCTTTGGTTATTTCCTCTTCCTGGTGGGAAATGAGAGTTAAATTTGCCCGTCCAGACTCCTCCAGCTAGTCTCTCATTGGTTCTCGCTATTCCTGTTCATCTTCCGCAGAAATTGCAAACTGGGCCAAACAGGAGGTTAAAGGCGCTGACTCTCCAAGTGGGGAGAGTGTTAGTAAAGCGTCTGGAATGTTGCACCCGAGTACCAGGGGAGGAAAACTGAGACATATTTGAACACGTCTCCCGTTCACATGGTTGATCATACTTGGATTCCACATGCATGTTTTAGCTGAAGGAAGAATACCTTAAACCTGGAGAGTTAAGACTGTGTAATGGGTACCATGCAATATGACTTCAAAGGGTCTTCATTTGCTCACCGAACCTCTCCAATCCTATCACTGCTGCGTTTATGCCCCTGTAAACATGCTTGATTCTCTTTCGGATACATAGCAGTACATAGGTTTTAAGATACTTACTAGTCAGGTACATTCTTAGGCGTTGAATATGCGGTGTTGAGTCCATTTCGTTGAGCAAGGAGTAGCTCTTGTCTATTCCATATTTGGCTTAAGGAACTTTATCTGTGCTCATTTCAATCTCTGGTTTTATGCAGCACCCCAACTCACCTTTACCCTTAAGCAAGCATAAGTTGGTTTTCTAAATTTGAGACACTCTTCTGTTCTGTAATTCAGTTCCTGTGTAGCCAAGTTTCCATTCCGTGTATTACTGATATCTTATGATGTTTCTTTTTCTGTGTGACTTATTTCAGTTAGAATCATCATACCTGAATCCACTCATTGTGCTGCTAAGGGCCTGATGACACAGATTTCATTGCTGAGTAATATTGCTTTGTAAGTAAATACCACAACTTTTTTATCCATTTTTCACTTTCTGCGATGTTGAACTTGTACTGTAAATGAGGTTCTTGTAAACAGAGCCGTTCCAAACTTTGGGGTGGCTGTGTCTTTTTGATTTTAATTTCCCTAAGCTATAGGACCATAAGTGGAAGTGCCCTAGGCTCTGTTGCTTTGTTTTTTAGATGTTTCAGGAAACACCATACACTTCTCCCGAGTGGTTGTTGGCAATTTACATCCCGCCCTTCAGCATAACAAGGCTCCCAGTTCTCCATGGCCTGTCCTGCCTTTCTGGATTTTACACTTTTTTCAGATGGCCCTTTTGACCGGGGGGAAGTGAGACTTCATTGTAGTGCAGATTTCCTTTGCAAGCTTGCTTGGTTGGCCAAAAAGGGCGTATGCGTTTTTTCCTGAATATATTCAGGAAAAAACGCATAAGCCCTTTTTGGCCAAGTGCATCATTGTGGACGTTCTGCCTCTTTTCCTATGCTTTCAATGCAATTCCAGTCTACCTCCTGAAATCGGTTTCCTGCAATTCTGCCCCGCTTTCAAGTCCTCTTGGCAGCCTTACTTCAGTCTATTTTTGGACGATAGCTGTCATTTATAACTCTGCAGGTTTGTGAATTACAGTGCCCCTGAGCTCCTTTCTTCAACTCGCTTTCTTGTGAGCTGGCCGAAACACCGCAGGATGGCTTCAGGCCCTAAGCTGGTTCCGGCCCGGCATGCTGAGCCTTTGGTTAATTCCTCTTCCTGGTGGGAAATGAGAGTTAAATTTGCCCGTCCAGACACCTCCAGCTAGCCTCTCATTGGTTCTCTCTATTCCTGTTCATCTTCCGCAGAAATTGCAAACTGGGCCAAACAGGAGGTTAAAGGAAATGACTCTCCAAGTCGGGAGAGTGTTAGTAAAGCATCTGGAATGTTGCACCCGAGTACCAGGGGAGGAAAACTGAGACATATTTGAACACGTCTCCCGTTCACATGGTTGATCATACTCTGGGTTCCACATGCATGTTTTAGCTGAAGGAAGAATACCTTAAACCTGGGTAGTTGAAACCCGTGGAATGGGTACCATGCAATATGACTTCAAAGGGTCTTCATTTGCTCACCGAACCTCTCCAATCCTATCACTGCTGCGTTTATGCCCCTGTACACACGCTTGATTCTCTTTTGGAGACATAGCAATCCATAGGTTTTAAGATACTTACTAGTCAGGTACATTCTTAGGCGTTTAATATGGGGTTTTGAGTCCATTTCGTTGAGCAAGGAGTAGCTCTTGTCTATTCCATATTTGGCTTAAGGAACTTTATCTGTGCTCAGTTCTATCTCTGGTTTTATGCAGCACCCCAACACACCTTTCCCCTTAAGCAAGCATAAGTTGGTTTTCTAAATTTGAGACCCTGTTCTGTTTTGGAATGCAGTTCCTGTGTAGCCAAGTTTACATTCCGTGTATTAGTGATATCTTATGATGTTTCTTTTTCTGTGTGATTTATTTCAGTTAGAATCATCGTACCTGAATCCACTCATTATGCTGCTAAGGGCCTGATGACATAGATTTCATTGCTGAGTGATACTGCATTGTACGTAAGTACCACAAGTTCTTTATCCATTTTTCACTTTCTGTGATATTGAACTTGTACGGTAAACGAGGTTCTTGTAAACGGAGGCGTCCCAAACTTTGGGGTGGCTGTGTCTTTTTGATTTTAATTTCCCTAAGCTATAGGACCATAAGTGGAAGTGCCCTAGGCTCTGTTGCTTTGTTTTTTAGATGTTTCAGGAAACACCATACACTTCTCCTGAGTGTCTTTTGGCAATTTACATCCCGCCCATCAGCATAACAAGGCTCCCAGTTCTCCATGGCCTGTCCTGCCTTTCTGGATTTTACACTTTTTTCAGATGGCCCTTTTGACCGGGGAGAAGGGAGACTTCATTGTAGTGCAGATTTCCTTTGCAAGTTTGCTTGGTTCGCCAAAAGGGCGTATGCGTTTTTTCCTGAATATATTCAGGAAAAAACACATATGCCCTTTTTGGCCAAGTGCATCATTGTGGACGTTCTGCCTCTTTTCCTATGCTTTCAATGCAATTCCAGTCTACCTCCTGAAATCGGTTTCCTGCAATTCTGCCCCGCTTTCAAGTCCTCTTGGCAGCCTTACTTCAGTCTATTTTTGGACGATAGCTGTCATTTATAACTCTGCAGGTTTGTGAATTACAGTGCCCCTGAGCTCCTTTCTTCAACTCGCTTTCTTGTGACCTGGCCGCAACACCGCAGGATGTCTTCAGGCCCTAATCTGGTTCTGGCACGGCACGCTGAACCTTTGGTTAATTCCTCTTCCTGGTGGGAAATGAGAGTTAAATTTGCCCATCCAGACACCTCCAGCTAGTCTCTCATTGGATCTCGCTATTCCTGTTCATCTTCCACAGAAATTGCAAACTGGGCCAAACAGGAGGTTAAAGGGACTGACTCTCCAAGTGGGGAGAGTGTTAGTAAAGCGTCTGGAATGTTGCACCCGAGTACCAGGGTACGAAAACTGAGACATAATTGAACACGTCTCCTGATCACATGGTTGATCATACTCTAGGTTCCACATGCATGTTTTAGCTGAAGGAAGAATACCTTAAACCTGGGTAGTTGAAACCCGTGGAATGGGTACCATGCAATATGACTTCAAAGGGTCTTCATTTGCTCACCGAACCTCTCCAATCCTATCGCTGCTGCGTTTATGCCCCTGTACACATGCTTGATTCTCTTTCGGAGACATAGCAATCCATAGGTTTTAAGATACTTACTAGTCAGGTACATTCTTAGGCGTTTAATATGCGGTGTTGAGTCCATTTCGTTGAGCAAGGAGTAGATCTTGTCTATTCCATATTTGGCTTAAGGAACTTTATCTGTGCTCATTTCAATCTCTGGTTTTATGCAGCACCCCAACTCACCTTTCCCCTTAAGCAAGCATAAGTTGGTTTTCTAAGTTTGAGACCCTGTTCTGTTCTGTAATTCAGTTCCTGTGTAGCCAAGTTTCCATTCCGTGTATTACTGATATCTTATGATGTTTCTTTTTCTGTGTGACTTATTTCAGTTAGAATCATCATACCTGAATCCACTCATTGTGCTGCTAAGGGCCTGATGACATAGATTTCATTGCTGAGTGATATTGCTTTGTAAGTAAATACCACAACTTCTTTATCCATTTTTCACTTTCTGCGATGTTGAACTTGTATTGTAAACGAGGTTCTTGTAAACAGAGGGGTCCCAAACTTTGGGGTGGCTGTGTCTTTTTGATTTTAATTTCCCTAAGCTATAGGACCATAAGTGGAAGTGCCCTAGGCTCTGTTGCTTTGTTTTTTAGATGTTTCAGGAAACACCATACACGTCTCCAGAGTGGCTGTTGGCAATTTACATCCCGCCCATCAGCATAACAAGGCTCCCAGTTCTCAATGGACTGTTGCCTTTCTGGATTTTACACTTTTTTCAGATGGCCCTTTTGACCGGGGGGAAGTGAGACTTCATTGTAGTGCAGATTTCCTTTGCAAGCTTGCTTGGTTGGCCAAAAAGGGCGTATGCGTTTTTTCCTGAATATATTCAGGAAAAAACGCATACGCCCTTTTTGGCCAAGTGCATCATTGTGGACGTTCTGCCTCTTTTCCTATGCTTTCAATGCAATTCCAGTCTACCTCCTGAAATCGGTTTCCTGCAATTCTGCCCCGCTTTCAAGTCCTCTTGGCATCCTTACTTCAGTCTATTTTTGGACGATAGCTGTCATTTATAACTCTGCAGGTTTGTGAATTACAGTGCCCCTGAGCTCCTTTCTTCAACTCGCTTTCTTGTGAGCTGGCCGCAACACTGCAGGATGGCTTCAGGCCCTAATCTGGTTCCGGCACGGCATGCTGAGCCTTTGGTTATTTCTTCTTCCTGGTGGGAAATGAGAGTTAAATTGGGCCGTCCAGACACCTCCAGCTAGTCTCTCATTGGTTCTCGCTATTCCTGTTCATCTTCCGCAGGAATTGCAAACTGGGCCAAACAGGAGGTTAAAGGTGCTGACTCTCCAAGTGGGGAGAGTGTTAGTAAAGCGTCTGGAATGTTGCACCCGAGTACCAGGGGAGGAAAACTGAGACATATTTGAACACGTCTCCCGTTCACACGGTTGATCATACTCTGGGTTCCAAATGCATGTTTTAGCTGAAGGAAGAATATCTTAAACCTGGGTAGTTGAAACCCGTGGAATGGGTACCATGCAATATGACTTCAAAGGGTCTTCATTTGCTCACCGAACCTCTCCAATCCTATCACTGCTGCGTTTGTGCCCCTGTACACACGTTTGATTCTCTTTCGGAGACATAGCAATCCATAGGTTTTAAGATACTTACTAGTCAGGTACATTCTTAGGCATTTAATATGGGGTGTTGTGTCCATTTCGTTGAGCAAGGAGTAGCTCTTGTCTATTCCATATTTGGCTTAAGGAACTTTATCTGTGCTCATTTCAATCTCTGGTTTTTTGCAGCACCCCAACTCACCTTTCCCCTTAAGCAAGCATAAGTTGGTTTTCTAAATTTGAGACGCTGTTCTGTTTTGGAATGCAGTTCCTGTGTAGCCAAGTTTACATTCCGTGTATTAGTGATATCTTATGATGTTTCTTTTTCTGTGTGAATTATTTCAGTTAGAATCATCGTACCTGAATCCACTCATTATGCTGCTACGGGCCTGATGACATAGATTTCATTGCTGAGTGATACTGCATTGTACGTAAGTACCACAAGTTCTTTATCCATTTTTCACTTTCTGTGATAATGAACTTGTACGGTAAATGAGGTTCTTGTAAACAGAGGCGTCCCAAACTTTGGGGTGGCTGTGTCTTTTTGATTTTAATTTCCCTAAGCTATAGGACCATAAGTGGAAGTGCCCTAGGCTCTGTTGCTTTGTTTTTTAGATGTTTCAGGAAACACCATACACTTCTCCCGAGTGTCTGTTGGCAATTTACATCCCGCCCATCAGCATAACAAGGCTCCCAGTTCTCCATGGCCTGTCCTGCCTTTCTGGATTTTACACTTTTTTCAGATGGCCCTTTTGACCGGGGGGAAGTGAGACTTCATTGTAGAGCAGATTTCCTTTGCAAGCTTGCTTGGTTGGCCAAAAAGGGCGTATGCGTTTTTTCCTGAATATATTCAGGAAAAAAAGCATACGCCCTTTTTGGCTAAGCGCATCATTGTGGACTTTCTGCCTCTTTTCCTATGCTTTCAATGCAATTCCAGTCTACCTACTGAAATCGGTTTCCTGCAATTCTGCCCCGCTTTCAAGTCCTCTTGGCAGCCTTACTTCAGTATATTTTTGGACGATAGCTGTCATTTATAACTCTGCAGGTTTGTGAATTACAGTGCCCCTGAGCTCCTTTCTTCAACTCGCTTTCTTTTGAGTTGGCCGCAACACCGCAGAATGGCTTCAGGCCCTAATCTGGTTCCGGCATGGCACGCAGAGGCTTTGGTTATTTCCTCTTCCTGGTGGGAAATGAGAGTTAAATTTGCCCGTCCAGACACTTCCAGCTAGTCTCTCATTGGTTCTCGCTATTCCTGTTCATCTTCCGCAGAAATTGCAAACTGGGCCAAACAGGAGGTTAAAGGCGCTGACTCTCCAAGTGGGGAGAGTGTTAGTAAAGCGTCTGGAATGTTGCACCCGAGTACCAGGGGAGGAAAACTGAGACATATTTGAACACGTCTCCCGTTCACATGGTTGATCATACTTGGGTTCCACATGCATGTTTTAGCTGAAGGAAGAATACCTTAATCCTGGAGAGTTAAGACCCGTGTAATGGGTACCATGCAATATGACTTCAAAGGGTCTTCATTTGCTCACCGAACCTCTCCAATCCTATCACTGCTGCGTTTATGCCCCTGTACACATGCTTGATTCTCTTTCGGAGACATAGCAATCCATAGGTTTTAAGATACTTACTAGTCAGGTACATTCTTAGGCGTTTAATATGGGGTGTTGAGTCCATTTCGTTGAGCAAGGAGTAGCTCTTGTCTATTCCATATTTGGCTTAAGGAACTTTATCTCTGCTCATTTCAATCTCTGGTTTTATGCAGCACCCCAACTCACCTTTACCCTTAAGCAAGCATAAGTTGGTTTTCTAAATTTGAGACACTCTTCTGTTCTGTAATTCAGTTCCTGTGTAGCCAAGTTTACATTCCGTGTATTAGTGATATCTTATGATGTTTCTTTTTCTGTGTGACTTATTTCAGTTAGAATCATCATACCTGAATCCACTCATTGTGCTGCTAAGGGCCTGATGACACAGATTTCTTTGCTGAGTGATATTGCTTTGTAAGTAAATACCACAACTTCTTTATCCATTTTTCACTTTCTGCGATGTTGAACTTGTACTGTAAACGAGGTTCTTGTAAACAGAGCCGTTCCAAACTTTGGGTTGGCTGTGTCTTTTTGATTTTAATTTCCCTAAGCTATAGGACCATAAGTGGAAGTGCCCAAGGTTCTGTTGCTTTGTTTTTTAGATGTTTCAGGAAACACCATACACTTCTCCCGAGTGGTTGTTGGCAATTTACATCCCGCCCATCAGCATAACAAGGCTCCCAGTTCTCCATGGTCTGTCCTGCCTTTCTGGATTTTACACTTTTTCAGATGGCCCTTTTGACCGGGGGGAAGTGAGACTTGATTGTAGTGCAGATTTCCTTTGCAAGCTTGCTTGGTTGGCCAAAAAGGGCGTATGCGTTTTTTCCTGAATATATTCAGGAAAAAACGCATACGCCCTTTTTGGCCAAGTGCATCATTGTGGACGTTCTGCCTCTTTTCCTATGCTTTCAATGCAATTCCAGTCTACCTCCTGAAATCGGTTTCCTGCAATTCTGCCCCGCTTTCAAGTCCTCTTGGAAGCCTTACTTCAGTATATTTTTGGACGATAGCTGTCATTTATAACTCTGCAGGTTTGTGAATTACAGTGCCCCTGAGTTCCTTTCTTCAACTCGCTTTCTTGTGACCTGGCCGCAACACCGCAGGATGGCTTCAGGCCCTAATCTGGTTTCAGCCCGGCATGCTGAGCCTTTGGTTAATTCCTCTTCCTGGTGGGAAATGAGAGTTAAATTTGCCCGTCCAGACACCTCCAGCTAGTCTCTCATTGGTTCTCGCTATTCCTGTTCATCTTCCGCAGAAATTGCAAACTGGGCCAAACAGGAGGTTAAAGGCGCTGACTCTCCAAATCGGGAGAGTGTTAGTAAAGCGTCTGGAATGTTGCACCCGAGTACCAGGGTACGAAAACTGAGACATATTTGAACACGTCTCCCGATCACATGGTTGATCATACTCTGGGTTCCAAATGCATGTTTTAGCTGAAGGAAGAATACCTTAAACCTGGGTAGTTGAAACCCGTGGAATGGGTACCATGCAATATGACTTCAAAGGGTCTTCATTTGCTCACCGAACCTCTCCAATCCTATCACTGCTGCGTTTGTGCCCCTGTACACACGTTTGATTCTCTTTCGGAGACATAGCAATCCATAGGTTTTAAGATACTTACTAGTCAGGTACATTCTTAGGCATTTAATATGGGGTGTTGTGTCCATTTCGTTGAGCAAGGAGTAGCTCTTGTCTATTCCATATTTGGCTTAAGGAACTTTATCTGTGCTCATTTCAATCTCTGGTTTTATGCAGCACCCCAACTCACCTTTCCCCTTAAGCAAGCATAAGTTGGTTTTCTAAATTTGAGACGCTGTTCTGTTTTGGAATGCAGTTCCTCTGTAGCCAAGTTTACATTCCGTGTATTAGTGATATCTTATGATGTTTCTTTTTCTGTGTGAATTATTTCAGTTAGAATCATCGTACCTGAATCCACTCATTATGCTGCTATGGGCCTGATGACATAGATTTCATTGCTGAGTGATACTGCATTGTACGTAAGTACCACAAGTTCTTTATCCATTTTTCACTTTCTGTGATAATGAACTTGTACGGTAAATGAGGTTCTTGTAAACAGAGGCGTCCCAAACTTTGGGGTGGCTGTGTCTTTTTGATTTTAATTTCCCTAAGCTATAGGACCATAAGTGGAAGTGCCCTAGGCTCTGTTGCTTTGTTTTTTAGATGTTTCAGGAAACACCATACACTTCTCCCGAGTGTCTGTTGGCAATTTACATCCCGCCCATCAGCATATCAAGGCTCCCAGTTCTCCATGGCCTGTCCTGCCTTTCTGGATTTTACACTTTTTTCAGATGGCCCTTTTGACCGGGGGGAAGTGAGACTTCATTGTAGAGCAGATTTCCTTTGCAAGCTTGCTTGGTTGGCCAAAAAGGGCGTATGCGTTTTTTCCTGAATATATTCAGGAAAAAACGCATACGCCCTTTTTGGCTAAGCACATCATTGTGGACTTTCTGCCTCTTTTCCTATGCTTTCAATGCAATTCCAGTCTACCTACTGAAATCGGTTTCCTGCAATTCTGCCCCGCTTTCAAGTCCTCTTGGCAGCCTTACTTCAGTATATTTTTGGACGATAGCTGTCATTTATAACTCTGCAGGTTTGTGAATTACAGTGCCCCTGAGCTCCTTTCTTCAACTCGCTTTCTTTTGAGTTGGCCGCAACACCGCAGGATGGCTTCAGGCCCTAATCTGGTTCCGGCATGGCACGCAGAGCCTTTGGATATTTCCTCTTCCTGGTGGGAAATGAGAGTTAAATTTGCCCGTCCAGACACCTCCAGCTAGTCTCTCATTGGTTCTCGCTATTCCTGTTCATCTTCCGCAGAAATTGCAAACTGGGCCAAACAGGAGGTTAAAGGGACTGACTCTGCAAGTCGGGAGAGTGTTAGTAAAGCGTCTGGAATGTTGCACCCGAGTACCAGGGTACGAAAACTGAGACATATTTGAACACGTCTCCCGATCACATGGTTGATCATACTCTAGGTTCCACATGCATGTTTTAGCTGAAGGAAGAATACCTTAAACCTGGGTATTTGAAACCCGTGGAATGGGTACCATGCAATATGACTTCAAAGGGTATTCATTTGCTCACCGAACATCTCCAATCCTATCACTGCTGCGTTTATGCCCCTGTACACATGCTTGATTCTCTTTCGGAGACATAGCAATCCATAGGTTTTAAGATACTTACTAGTCAGGTACATTCTTAGGCGTTTAATATGGGGTGTTGTGTCCATTTCGTTGAGCAAGGAGTAGCTCTTGTCTATTCCATATTTGGCTTAAGGAACTTTATCTGTGCTCATTTCAATCTCTGGTTTTATGCAGCACCCCAACTCACCTTTCCCCTTAAGCAAGCATAAGTTGGTTTTCTAAATTTGAGACGCTGTTCTGTTTTGGAATGCAGTTCCTCTGTAGCCAAGTTTACATTCCGTGTATTAGTGATATCTTATGATGTTTCTTTTTCTGTGTGACTTATTTCAGTTAGAATCATCGTACCTGAATCCACTCATTATGCTGCTATGGGCCTGATGACATAGATTTCATTGCTGAGTGATACTGCATTGTACGTAAGTACCACAAGTTCTTTATCCATTTTTCACTTTCTGCGATGTTGAACTTGTACGGTAAATGAGGTTCTTGTAAACAGAGGCGTCCCAAACTTTGGGGTGGCTGTGTCTTTTTGATTTTAATTTCCCTAAGCTATAGGACCATAAGTGGAAGTGCCCTAGGCTCTGTTGCTTTGTTTTTTAGATGTTTCAGGAAACACCATACACTTCTCCCGAGTGTCTGTTGGCAATTTACATCCCGCCCATCAGCATATCAAGGCTCCCAGTTCTCCATGGCCTGTCCTGCCTTTCTGGATTTTACACTTTTTTCAGATGGCCCTTTTGACCGGGGGGAAGTGAGACTTCATTGTAGAGCAGATTTCCTTTGCAAGCTTGCTTGGTTGGCCAAAAAGGGCGTATGCGTTTTTTCCTGAATATATTCGGGAAAAACCGCATACGCCCTTTTTGGGCAAGCGCATCATTGTGGACTTTCTGCCTCTTTTCCTATGCTTTCAATGCAATTCCAGTCTACCTCCTGAAATCGGTTTCCTGCAATTCTGCCCCGCTTTCAAGTCCTCTTGGCAGCCTTACTTCAGTCTATTTTTGGACGATAGCTGTCATTTATAACTCTGCAGGTTTGTGAATTACAGTGCCCCTGAGCTCCTTTCTTCAACTCCCTTTCTTGTGACCTGGCCGCGACACTGCAGGATGGCTTCAGACCCTAATCAGGTTCTGGCACGGCACGCTGAGCCTTTGGTTATTTCCTCTTCCTGGTGGGAAATGAGAGTTAAATTTGCCCGTCCAGACACTTCCAGCTAGTCTCTCATTGGTTCTCGCTATTCCTGTTCATCTTCCGCAGAAATTGCAAACTGGGCCAAACAGGAGGTTAAAGGCGCTGACTCTCCAAGTCGGGAGAGTGTTAGTAAAGCGTCTGGAATGTTGCACCCGAGTACCAGGGGAGGAAAACTAAGACATATTTGAACACGTCTCCCGTTCACATGGTTGATCATACTTGGGTTCCACATGCATGTTTTAGCTGAAGGAAGAATACCTTAATCCTGGAGAGTTAAGACCCGTGTAATGGGTACCATGCAATATGAATTCAAAGGGGCTTCATTTGCTCACCGAACCTCTCCAATCCTATCACTGCTGCGTTTGTGCCCCTGTACACACGTTTGATTCTCTTTCGGAGACATAGCAATCCATAGGTTTTAAGATACTTACTAGTCAGGTACATTCTTAGGCATTTAATATGGGGTGTTGTGTCCATTTCGTTGAGCAAGGAGTAGCTCTTGTCTATTCCATATTTGGCTTAAGGAACTTTATCTCTGCTCATTTCAATCTCTGGTTTTATGCAGCACCCCAACTCACCTTTCCCCTTAAGCAAGCATAAGTTGGTTTTCTAAATTTGAGACCCTGTTCTGTTTTGGAATGCAGTTCCTGTGTAGCCAAGTTTACATTCCGTGTATTAGTGATATCTTATGATGTTTCTTTTTCTGTGTGACTTATTTCAGTTAGAATCATCGTACCTGAATCCACTCATTATGCTGCTACGGGCCTGATGACATAGATTTCATTGCTGAGTGATACTGCATTGTACGTAAGTACCACAAGTTCTTTATCCATTTTTCACTTTCTGTGATATTGAACTTGTACGGTAAACGAGGTTCTTGTAAACAGAGGCGTCCCAAACTTTGGGGTGGCTGTGTCTTTTTGATTTTAATTTCCCTAAGCTATAGGACCATAAGTGGAAGTGCCCCAGGCTCTGTTGCTTTATTTTTTAGATGTTTCAGGAAACACCATACACTTCTCCCGAGTGTCTGTTGGCAATTTACATCCCGCCCATCAGCATAACAAGGCTCCCAGTTCTCCATGGCCTGTCCTGCCTTTCTGGATTTTACACTTTTTTCAGATGGCCCTTTTGACCGGGGGGAAGTGAGACTTCATTGTAGAGCAGATTTCCTTTGCAAGCTTGCTTGGTTGGCCAAAAAGGGCGTATGCGTTTTTTCCTGAATATATTCACGAAAAAACGCATACGCCCTTTTTGGCCAAGTGCATCATTGTGGACTTTCTGCCTCTTTTCCTATGCTTTCAATGCAATTCCAGTCTACCTCCTGAAATCGGTTTCCTGCAATTCTGCCCCGCTTTCAAGTCCTCTTGGCAGCCTTACTTCAGTCTATTTTTGGACGATAGCTGTCATTTATAACTCTGCAGGTTTATGAATTACAGTACCCCTGAGCTCCTTTCTTCAACTCGCTTTCTTGTGACCTGGCCGCAACACCGCAGGATGGCTTCAGGCCCTAATCTGGTTTCGGCCCGGCATGCTGAGCCTTTGGTTAATTCCTCTTCCTGGTGGGAAATGAGAGTTAAATTTGCCCGTTCAGACACCTCCAGCTAGTCTCTCATTGGTTCTCGCTATTCCTGTTCATCTTCCGCAGAAATTGCAAACTGGGCCAAACAGGAGGTTAAAGGCGCTGACTCTCCAAGTCGGGAGAGTGTTAGTAAAGTGTCTGGAATGTTGCACCCGAGTACCAGGGGAGGAAAACTGAGACATATTTGAACACGTCTCCCGTTCACATGGTTTATCATACTCAGGGTTCCACATGCAGGTTTTAGCTGAAGGAAGAATACCTTAAACATGGAGAGTTAAGACCCGTGTAATGGGTACCATGCAATATGACTTCAAAGGGTCTTCATTTGCTCACCGAACCTCTCCAATCCTATCACTGCTGCGTTTATGACCCTGTACACACGCTTGATTCTCTTTTGGAGACATAGCAATCCATAGGTTTTAAGATACTTACTAGTCAGGTACATTCTTAGGCGTTTAATATGGGGTGTTGAGTCCATTTCGTTGAGCAAGGAGTAGCTCTTGTCTATTCCATATTTGGCTTAAGGAACTTTATCTGTGCTCATTTCAATCTCTGGTTTTATGCAGCACCCCAACTCACCTTTCCCCTTAAGCAAGCATAAGTTGGTTTTCTAAATTGGAGACCCTGTTCTGTTTTGGAATGCAGTTCCTGTGTAGCCAAGTTTACATTCCATGTATTAGTGATATCTTATGATGTTTCTTTTTCTGTGTGACTTATTTCAGTTAGAATCATCGTACCTGAATCCACTCATTATGCTGCTAAGGGCCTGATGACATAGATTTCATTGCTGAGTGATACTGCATTGTACGTAAGTACCACAAGTTCTTTATCCATTTTTCACTTTCTGTGATATTGAACTTGTACGGTAAACGAGGTTCTTGTAAACGGAGGCGTCCCAAACTTTGCGGTGGCTGTGTCTTTTTGATTTTAATTTCCCTAAGCTATAGGACCATAAGTGGAAGTGCCCTAGGCTCTGTTGTTTTGTTTTTTAGATGTTTCAGGAAACACCATACACTTCTCCCGAGTGGTTGTTGGCAATTTACGTCCCGCCCATCAGCATAACAAGGCTCCCAGTTCTCCATGGCCTGTCCTGCCTTTCTGGATTTTACACTTTTTTCAGATGGCCCTTTTGACCGGGGGGAAGTGAGACTTCATTGTAGTGCAGATTTCCTTTGCAAGCTTGCTTGGTTGGTCAAAAAGGGCGTATGCGTTTTTTCCTGAATATATTCAGGAAAAAACGCATACGCCCTTTTTGGCCAAGTGCATCATTGTGGACGTTCTGCCTCTTTTCCTATGCTTTCAATGCAATTCCAGTCTACCTCCTGAAATCGGTTTCCTGCAATTCTGCCCCGCTTTCAAGTCCTCTTGGCAGCCTTACTTCAGTCTATTTTTGGACGATAGCTGTCATTTATAACTCTGCAGGTTTGTGAATTACAGTGCCCCTGAGCTCCTTTCTTCAACTCACTTTCTTGTGACCTGGCCGCAACACCGCAGGATGGCTTCAGGCCCTAATCTGGTTCCGGCCCGGCATGCTGAGCCTTTGGTTAATTCCTCTTCCTGGTGGGAAATGAGAGTTAAATTTGCCCGTTCAGACACCTCCAGCTAGTCTCTCATTGGTTCTCGCTATTCCTGTTCATCTTCCGCAGAAATTGCAAACTGGGCCAAACAGGAGGTTAAAGGCGCTGATTCTCCAAGTGGGGAGAGTGTTAGTAAAGCGTCTGGAATGTTGCACCCGAGTACCAGGGGAGGAAAACTGAGACATATTTGAACACGTCTCCCGTTCACATGGTTTATCATACTCAGGGTTCCACATGCAGGTTTTAGCTGAAGGAAGAATACCTTAAACCTGGAGAGTTAAGACCCGTGTAATGGGTACCATGCAATATGACTTCAAAGGGTCTTCATTTGCTCACCGAACCTCTCCAATCCTATCACTGCTGCGTTTATGTACCTGTACACACGCTTGATTCTCTTTTGGAGACATAGCAATCCATAGGTTTTAAGATACTTACTAGTCAGGTACATTCTTAGGCGTTTAATATGGGGTGTTGAGTCCATTTCGTTGAGCAAGGAGTAGCTCTTGTCTATTCCATATTTGGCTTAAGGAACTTTATCTGTGCTCATTTCAATCTCTGGTTTTATGCAGCACCCCAACTCACCTTTCCCCTTAAGCAAGCATAAGTTGGTTTTCTAAATTGGAGACCCTGTTCTGTTTTGGAATGCAGTTCCTGTGTAGCCAAGTTTACATTCCATGTATTAATGATATCTTATGATGTTTCTTTTTCTGTGTGACTTATTTCAGTTAGAATCATCGTACCTGAATCCACTCATTTTGCTGCTACGGGCCTGATGACATAGATTTCATTGCTGAGTGATACTGCATTGTACGTAAGTACCACAAGTTTTTTATCCATTTTTCACTTTCTGTGATATTGAACTTGTACGGTAAACGAGGTTCTTGTAAACGGAGGCGTCCCAAATTTTGCGGTGGCTGTGTCTTTTTGATTTTAATTTCCCTAAGCTATAGGACCATAAGTGGAAGTGCCCTAGGCTCTGTTGCTTTGTGTTTTAGATGTTTCAGGAAACACCATACACTTCTCCTGAGTGTCTGTTGGCAATTTACATCGCGCCCATCAGCATAACAAGGCTCCCAGTTCTCCATGGCCTGTCCTGCCTTTCTGGATTTTACACTTTTTTCAGATGGCCCTTTTGACCGGGGAGAAGTGAGACTTCATTGTAGTGCAGATTTCCTTTGCAAGCTTGCTTGGTTGGCCAAAAAGGGCGTATGCGTTTTTTCCTGAATATATTCAGGAAAAAACGCATACGCCCTTTTTGGCCAAGTGCATCATTGTGGACGTTCTGCCTCTTTTCCTATGCTTTCAATGCAATTCCAGTCTACCTCCTGAAATCGGTTTCCTGCAATTCTGCCCCGCTTTCAAGTCCTCTTGGCAGCCTTACTTCAGTCAATTTTTGGACGATAGCTGTCATTTATAACTCTGCAGGTTTGTGAATTACAGTGCCCCTGAGCTCCTTTCTTCAACTCGCTTTTTTGTGACCTGGCCGCAACACCGCAGGATGTCTTCAGGCCCTAATCTGGTTCTGGCATGGCATGCTGAGCCTTTGGTTAATTCCTCTTCCTGGTGGGAAATGAGAGTTAAATTTGCCCATCCAGACACCTCCAGCTAGTCTCTCATTGATTCTCACTATTCCTGTACATCTTCCACAGAAATTGCAAACTGGGCCAAACAGGAGGTTAAAGGGACTGACTCTCCAAGTGGGGAGAGTGTTAGTAAAGCGTCTGGAATATTGCACCCGAGTACCAGGGTATGAAAACTGAGACATATTTGAACACGTCTCCCGATCACATGGTTGATCATACTCTAGGTTCCACATGCATGTTTTAGCTGAAGGAAGAATACCTTAAACCTGGGTAGTTGAAACCCGTGGAATGGGTACCATGCAATATGACTTCAAAGGGTCTTCATTTGCTCACCGAACCTCTCCAATCCTATCACTGCTGCGTTTATGCCCCTGTACACATGCTTGATTCTCTTTCGGAGACATAGCAATCCATAGGTTTTAAGATACTTACTAGTCAGGTACATTCTTAGGCGTTTAATATGCGGTGTTGAGTCCATTTCATTGAGCAAGGAGTAGCTCTTGTCTATTCCATATTTGGCTTAAGGAACTTTATCTGTGCTCATTTCAATCTCTGGTTTTATGCAGCACCCCAACTCACCTTTACCCTTAAGCAAGCATAAGTTGGTTTTCTAAATTTGAGACCCTGTTCTGTTCTGTAATTCAGTTCCTGTGTAGCCAAGTTTACATTCCGTGTATTACTGATATCTTATGATGTTTCTTTTTCTGTGTGACTTATTTCAGTTAGAATCATCATACCTGAATCCACTCATTGTGCTGCTAAGGGCCTGATGACATAGATTTCATTGCTGAGTGATATTGCTTTGTAAGTAAATACCACAACTTCTTTATCCATTTTTCACTTTCTGCGATGTTGAACTTGTACTGTAAACGAGGTTCTTGTAAACAGAGCCGTCCCAAATTTTGGGTGGCTGTGTCTTTTTGACTTCAATTTCCCTAAGCTATAGGACCATAAGTGGCAGTGCCCTAGGCTCTGTTGCTTTGTTTTTTAGATGTTTCAGGAAACACCATACACTTCTCCCCAGTGGTTGTTGGCAATTTACATCCCGCCCATCAGCATAACAAGGCTCCCAGTTCTCCATGGCCTGTCCTGCCTTTCTGGATTTTACACTTTTTTCAGATGGCCCTTTTGACCTGGTGGAAGTGAGACTTCATTGTAGTGCAGATTTCCTTTGCAAGCTTGCTTGGTTGGCCAAAAAGGGCGTATGCGTTTTTTCCTGGATATATTCAGGAAAAAACGCATACGCCCTTTTTGGCCAAGTGCATCATTGTGGACGTTCTGCCTCTTTTCCTATGCTTTCAATGCAATTCCAGTCTACCTCCTGAAATCGGTTTCCTGCAATTCTGCCCCGCATTCAAGTCCTCTTGGCAGCCTTACTTCAGTCTATTTTTGGACGATAGCTGTCATTTATAACTCTGCAGGTTTGTGAATTACAGTGCCCCTTAGCTCCTTTCTTCAACTCGCTTTCTTGTGTCCTGGCCGCAACACCGCAGGATGTCTTCAGGCCCTAATCTGGTTCTGGCATGGCATGCTGAGCCTTTGGTTAATTCCTCTTCCTGGTGGGAAATGAGAGTTAAATTTGCCCGTCCATACACCTACAGCTAGTCTCTCATTGGTTCTCGCTATTCCTGTTCATCTTCCGCAGAAATTGCAAACTGGGCCAAACAGGAGGTTAAAGGGACTGACTCTCCAAGTCGGGAGAGAGTTAGTAAAGCGTCTGGAATGTTGCACCCGAGTACCAGGGTACGAAAACTGAGACATATTTGAACACGTCTCCCGATCACATGGTTGATCATACTCTAGGTTCCACATGCATGTTTTAGCTGAAGGAAGAATACCTTAAACCTGGGTAGTTGAAACCCGTGGAATGGGTACCATGCAATATGACTTCAAAGGGTCTTCATTTGCTCACCGAACCTCTCCAATCCTATCACTGCTGCGTTTATGACCCTGTACACATGCTTGATTCTCTTTCGGAGACATAGCAGTCCATAGGTTTTAAGATACTTACTAGTCAGGTACATTCTTAGGCGTTTAATATGCGGTGTTGAGTCCATTTCGTTGAGCAAGGAGTAGCTCTTGTCTATTCCATATTTGGCTTAAGGAACTTTATCTGTGCTCATTTCAATCTCTGGTTTTATGCAGCACCCCAACTCACCTTTCCCCTTAAGCAAGCATAAGTTGGTTTTCTAAATTTGAGACCCTGTTCTGTTCTGTAATTCAGTTCCTGTGTAGGCAAGTTTCCATTCCGTGTATTACTGATATCTTATGATGTTTCTTTTTCTGTGTGACTTATTTCAGTTAGAATCATCATACCTGAATCCACTCATTGTGCTGCTAAGGGCCTGATGACATAGATTTCATTGCTGAGTGATATTGCTTTGTAAGTAAATACCACAACTTCTTTATCCATTTTTCACTTTCTGCAATGTTGGACTTGTACTGTAAACGAGGTTCTTGTAAACAGAGGCGTCCCAAACTTTGGGGTGGCTGTGTCTTTTTGATTTTAATTTCCCTAAGCTATAGGACCATAAGTGGCAGTGCCCTAGGCTCTGTTGCTTTGTTTTTTAGATGTTTCAGGAAACACCATACACTTCTCCCGAGTGTCTGTTGGCAATTTTCGTCCCGCCCATCAGCATAACAAGGCTCCCAGTTCTCCATGGCCTGTCCTGCCTTTCTGGATTTCACACTTTTTTCAGATGGCCCTTTTGACCGGGGGGAAGTGAGACTTCATTGTAGTGCAGATTTCCTTTGCAAGCTTGCTTGGTTGGCCAAAAAGGGCGTATGCGTTTTTTCCTGAATATATTCAGGAAAAAACGCATACGCCCTTTTTGGCCAAGTGCATCATTGTGGACGTTCTGCCTCTTTTCCTATGCTTTCAATGCAATTCCAGTCTACCTCCTGAAATCGGTTTCCTGCAATTCTGCCCCGCTTTCAAGTCCTCTTGGCAGCCTTACTTCAGTCTATTTTTGGACGATAGCTGTCATTTATAACTCTGCAGGTTTGTGAATTACAGTGCCCCTGAGCTCCTTTCTTCAACTCGCTTTTTTGTGAGCTGGCCGAAACACCGCAGGATGGCTTCAGGCCCTAATCTGGTTCCGGCACGGCACGCTGAGCCTTTGGTTAATTCCTCTTCCTGGTGGGAAATGAGAGTTAAATTTGCCCGTCCAGACACCTCCAGCTAGTCTCTCATTGGTTCTCGCTATTCCTGTTCATCTTCCGCAGAAATTGCAAACTGGGCCAAACAGGAGGTTAAAGGGACTGACTCTCCAAGTCAGGAGAGTGTTAGTAAAGCGTCTGGAATGTTGTACCCGAGTACCAGGGTACGAAAACTGAGACATATTTGAACACGTCTCCCGATCACATGGTTGATCATACTCTAGGTTCCACATGCATATTTTAGCTGAAGGAAGAATACCTTAAACCTGGGTATTTGCAACCCGTGGAATGGGTACCATGCAATATGACTTCAAAGGGTCTTCATTTGCTCACCGAACCTCTCCAATCCTATCACTGCTGCGTTTATGCCTCTGTACACATGCTTGATTCTCTTTCGGAGACATAGCAATCCATAGGTTTTAAGATACTTACTAGTCAGGTACATTCTTAGGCGTTTAATATGGGGTGTTGAGTCCATTTCGTTGAGCAAGGAGTAGCTCTTGTCTATTCCATATTTGGCTTAAGGAACTTTATCTGTGCTCATTTCAATCTCTTTTTTTATGCAGCACCCCAACTCACCTTTCCCCTTAAGCAAGCATAAGTTGGTTTTCTAAATTGGAGACCCTGTTCTGTTTTGGAATGCAGTTCCTGTGTAGCCAAGTTTACATTCCATGTATTAGTGATATCTTATGATGTTTCTTTTTCTGTGTGACTTATTTCAGTTAGAATCATCGTACCTGAATCCACTCATTATGCTGCTACGGGCCTGATGACATAGATTTCATTGCTGAGTGATACTGCATTGTACGTAATTACCACAAGTTCTTTATCCATTTTTCACTTTCTGTGATATTGAACTTGTACGGTAAACGAGGTTCTTGTAAACGGAGGCGTCCCAAACTTTGCGGTGGCTGTGTCTTTTTGATTTTAATTTCCCTAAGCTATAGGACCATAAGTGGAAGTGCCCTAGGCTCTGTTGCTTTGTTTTTTAGATGTTTCAGGAAACACCATACACTTCTCCTGAGTGTCTGTTGGCAATTTACATCGCGCCCATCAGCATAACAAGGCTCCCAGTTCTCCATGGCCTGTCCTGCCTTTCTGGATTTTACACTTTTTTCAGATGGCCCTTTTGACCGGGGAGAAGTGAGACTTCATTGTAGTGCAGATTTCCTTTGCAAGCTTGCTTGGTTGGCCAAAAAGGGCGTATGCGTTTTTTCCTGAATATATTCAGGAAAAAACGCATACGCCCTTTTTGGCCAAGTGCATCATTGTGGACGTTCTGCCTCTTTTCCTATGCTTTCAATGCAATTCCAGTCTACCTCCTGAAATCGGTTTCCTGCAATTCTGCCCCGCTTTCAAGTCCTCTTGGCAGCCTTACTTCAGTCTATTTTTGGACGATAGCTGTCATTTATAACTCTGCAGGTTTGTGAATTACAGTGCCCCTGAGCTCCTTTCTTCAACTCGTTTTTTTGTGACCTGGCCGCAACACCGCAGGATGGCTTCAGGCCCTAATCTGGTTCTGGCACGGCACGCTGAGCCTTTGGTTATTTCCTCTTCCTGGTGGGAAATGAGAGTTAAATTTGCCCATCCAGACACCTCCAGCTAGTCTCTCATTGATTCTCGCTATTCCTGTACATCTTCCACAGAAATTGCAAACTGGGCCAAACAGGAGGTTAAAGGGACTGACTCTCCAAGTGGGGAGAGTGTTAGTAAAGCGTCTGGAATATTGCACCCGAGTACCAGGGTACGAAAACTGAGACATATTTGAACACGTCTCCCGATCACATGGTTGATCATACTCTGGGTTCCACATGCATGTTTTAGCTGAAGGAAGAATACCTTAAACCTGGGTAGTTGAAACCCGTGGAATGGGTACCATGCAATATGACTTCAAAGGGTCTTCATTTGCTCACCGAACCTCTCCAATCCTATCACTGCTGCGTTTATGCCCCTGTACACATGCTTGATTCTCTTTCGGAGACATAGCAATCCATAGGTTTTAAGATACTTACTAGTCAGGTACATTCTTAGGCGTTTAATATGCGGTGTTGAGTCCATTTCGTTGAGCAAGGAGTAGCTCTTGTCTATTCCATATTTGGCTTAAGGAACTTTATCTGTGCTCATTTCAATCTCTGGTTTTATGCAGCACCCCAACTCACCTTTACCCTTAAGCAAGCATAAGTTGGTTTTCTAAATTTGAGACCCTGTTCTGTTCTGTAATTCAGTTCCTGTGTAGCCAAGTTTACATTCCGTGTATTACTGATATCTTATGATGTTTCTTTTTCTGTGTGACTTATTTCACTTAGAATCATCATACCTGAATCCACTCATTGTGCTGCTAAGGGCCTGATGACATAGATTTCATTGCTGAGTGATATTGCTTTGTAAGTAAATATCACAACTTCTTTATCCATTTTTCACTTTCTGCGATGTTGAACTTGTACTGTAAACGAGGTTCTTGTAAACAGAGCCGTCCCAAATTTTGGGTGGCTGTGTCTTTTTGACTTCAATTTCCCTAAGCTATAGGACCATAAGTGGCAGTGCCCTAGGCTCTGTTGCTTTGTGTTTTAGATGTTTCAGGAAACACCATACACTTCTCCCCAGTGGTTGTTGGCAATTTACATCCCGCCCATCAGCATAACAAGGCTCCCAGTTCTCCATGGCCTGTCCTGCCTTTCTGGATTTTACACTTTTTTCAGATGGCCCTTTTGACCTGGTGGAAGTGAGACTTCATTGTAGTGCAGATTTCCTTTGCAAGCTTGCTTGGTTGGCCAAAAAGGGCGTATGCGTTTTTTCCTGAATATATTCAGGAAAAAACGCATACGCCCTTTTTGGCCAAGTGCATCATTGTGGACGTTCTGCCTCTTTTACTATGCTTTCAATGCAATTCCAGTCTACCTCCTGAAATCGGTTTCCTGCAATTCTGCCCCGCTTTCAAGTCCTCTTGGCAGCCTTACTTCAGTCTATTTTTGGACGATAGCTGTCATTTATAACTCTGCAGGTTTGTGAATTACAGTGCCCCTGAGCTCCTTTCTTCAACTCGCTTTTTTGTGACCTGGCCGCAACACCGCAGGATGGCTTCAGGCCCTAATCTGGTTCCGGCACGGCACGCTGAGCCTTTGGTTAATTCCTCTTCCTGGTGGGAAATGAGAGTTAAATTTGCCCGTCCAGACACCTCCAGCTAGTCTCTCATTGGTTCTCCCTATTCCTGTTCATCTTCCGCAGAAATTGCAAACTGGGCCAAACAGGAGGTTAAAGGGACTGACTCTCCAAGTCGGGAGAGTGTTAGTAAAGCGTCTGGAATGTTGCACCCGAGTACCAGGGTACGAAAACTGAGACATATTTGAACACGTCTCCCGATCACATGGTTGATCATACTCTAGGTTCCACATGCATGTTTTAGCTGAAGGAAGAATACCTTAAACCTGGGTAGTTGAAACCCGTGGAATGGGTACCATGCAATATGACTTCAAAGGGTCTTCATTTGCTCACCGAACCTCTCCAATCCTATCACTGCTGCGTTTATGCCCCTGTACACATGCTTGATTCTCTTTCGGAGACATAGCAATCCATAGGTTTTAAGATACTTACTAGTCAGGTACATTCTTAGGCGTTTAATATGCGGTGTTGAGTCCATTTCGTTGAGCAAGGAGTAGCTCTTGTCTATTCCATATTTGGCTTAAGGAACTTTATCTGTGCTCATTTCAATCTCTGGTTTTATGCAGCACCCCAACTCACCTTTACCCTTAAGCAAGCATAAGTTGGTTTTCTAAATTTGAGACCCTGTTCTGTTCTGTAATTCAGTTCCTGTGTAGCCAAGTTTACATTCCGTGTATTACTGATATCTTATGATGTTTCTTTTTCTGTGTGACTTATTTCACTTAGAATCATCATACCTGAATCCACTCATTGTGCTGCTAAGGGCCTGATGACATAGATTTCATTGCTGAGTGATATTGCTTTGTAAGTAAATATCACAACTTCTTTATCCATTTTTCACTTTCTGCGATGTTGAACTTGTACTGTAAACGAGGTTCTTGTAAACAGAGCCGTCCCAAATTTTGGGTGGCTGTGTCTTTTTGACTTCAATTTCCCTAAGCTATAGGACCATAAGTGGCAGTGCCCTAGGCTCTGTTGCTTTGTTTTTTAGATGTTTCAGGAAACACCATACACTTCTCCCCAGTGGTTGTTGGCAATTTACATCCCGCCCATCAGCATAACAAGGCTCCCAGTTCTCCATGGCCTGTCCTGCCTTTCTGGATTTTACACTTTTTTCAGATGGCCCTTTTGACCTGGTGGAAGTGAGACTTCATTGTAGTGCAGATTTCCTTTGCAAGCTTGCTTGGTTGGCCAAAAAGGGCGTATGCGTTTTTTCCTGAATATATTCAGGAAAAAACGCATACGCCCTTTTTGGCCAAGTGCATCATTGTGGACGTTCTGCCTCTTTTCCTATGCTTTCAATGCAATTCCAGTCTACCTCCTGAAATCGGTTTCCTGCAATTCTGCCCCGCTTTCAAGTCCTCTTGGCAGCCTTACTTCAGTCTATTTTTGGACGATAGCTGTCATTTATAACTCTGCAGGTTTGTGAATTACAGTGCCCCTGAGCTCCTTTCTTCAACTCGCTTTTTTGTGACCTGGCCGCAACACTGCAGGATGGCTTCAGGCCCTAATCTGGTTCCGGCACGGCACGCTGAGCCTTTGGTTAATTCCTCTTCCTGGTGGGAAATGAGAGTTAAATTTGCCCGTCCAGACACCTCCAGCTAGTCTCTCATTGGTTCTCGCTATTCCTGTTCATCTTCCGCAGAAATTGCAAACTGGGCCAAACAGGAGGTTAAAGGGACTGACTCTCCAAGTCGGGAGAGTGTTAGTAAAGCGTCTGGCATGTTGCACCCGAGTACCAGGGTACGAAAACTGAGACATATTTGAACACGTCTCCCGATCACATGGTTGATCATACTCTAGGTTCCACATGCATGTTTTAGCTGAAGGAAGAATACCTTAAACCTGGGTAGTTGAAACCCGTGGAATGGGTACCATGCAATATGACTTCAAAGGGTCTTCATTTGCTCACGAACCTCTCCAATCCTATCACTGCTGCGTTTATGACCCTGTACACATGCTTGATTCTCTTTCGGAGACATAGCAGTCCATAGGTTTTAAGATACTTACTAGTCAGGTACATTCTTAGGCGTTTAATATGCGGTGTTGAGTCCATTTCGTTGAGCAAGGAGTAGCTCTTGTCTATTCCATATTTGGCTTAAGGAACTTTATCTGTGCTCATTTCAATCTCTGGTTTTATGCAGCACCCCAACTCACCTTTACCCTTAAGCAAGCATAAGTTGGTTTTCTAAATTTGAGACCCTGTTCTGTTCTGTAATTCAGTTCCTGTGTAGGCAAGTTTCCATTCCGTGTATTACTGATATCTTATGATGTTTCTTTTTCTGTGTGACTTATTTCAGTTAGAATCATCATACCTGAATCCACTCATTGTGCTGCTAAGGGCCTGATGACATAAATTTCATTGCTGAGTGATATTGCTTTGTAAGTAAATACCACAACTTCTTTATCCATTTTTCACTTTCTGCAATGTTGGACTTGTACTGTAAACGAGGTTCTTGTAAACAGAGGGTTCCCAAACTTTGGGGTGGCTGTGTCTTTTTGATTTTAATTTCCCTAAGCTATAGGACCATAAGTGGCAGTGCCCTAGGCTCTGTTGCTTTGTTTTTTAGATGTTTCAGGAAACACCATACACTTCTCCCGAGTGTCTGTTGGCAATTTTCATCCCGCCCATCAGCATAACAAGGCTCCCAGTTCTCCATGGCCTGTCCTGCCTTTCTGGATTTCACACTTTTTTCAGATGGCCCTTTTGACCGGGGGGAAGTGAGACTTCATTGTAGTGCAGATTTCCTTTGCAAGCTTGCTTGGTTGGCCAAAAAGGGCGTATGCGTTTTTTCCTGAATATATTCAGGAAAAAACGCATACGCCCTTTTTGGCCAAGTGCATCATTGTGGACGTTCTGCCTCTTTTCCTATGCTTTCAATGCAATTCCAGTCTACCTCCTGAAATCGGTTTCCTGCAATTCTGCCCCGCTTTCAAGTCCTCTTGGCAGCCTTACTTCAGTCTATTTTTGGACGATAGCTGTCATTTATAACTCTGCAGGTTTGTGAATTACAGTGCCCCTGAGCTCCTTTCTTCAACTCGCTTTTTTGTGAGCTGGCCGAAACACCGCAGGATGGCTTCAGGCCCTAATCTGGTTCCGGCACGGCACGCTGAGCCTTTGGTTAATTCCTCTTCCTGGTGGGAAATGAGAGTTAAATTTGCCCGTCCAGACACCTCCAGCTAGTCTCTCATTGGTTCTCGCTATTCCTGTTCATCTTCCGCAGAAATTGCAAACTGGGCCAAACAGGAGGTTAAAGGGACTGACTCTCCAAGTCGGGAGAGTGTTAGTAAAGCGTCTGGAATGTTGCACCCGAGTACCAGGGGAGGAAAACTGAGACATATTTGAACACGTCTCCCGTTCACATGGTTTATCATACTCAGGGTTCCACATGCAGGTTTTAGCTGAAGGAAGAATACCTTAAACATGGAGAGTTAAGACCCGTGTAATGGGTACCATGCAATATGACTTCAAAGGGTCTTCATTTGCTCACCGAACCTCTCCAATCCTATCACTGCTGCGTTTATGCCCCTGTACACACGCTTGATTCTCTTTTGGAGACATAGCAATCCATAGGTTTTAAGATACTTACTAGTCAGGTACATTCTTAGGCGTTTAATATGGGGTGTTGAGTCCATTTCGTTGAGCAAGGAGTAGCTCTTGTCTATTCCATATTTGGCTTAAGGAACTTTATCTGTGCTCATTTCAATCTCTGGTTTTATGCAGCACCCCAACTCACCTTTCCCCTTAAGCAAGCATAAGTTGGTTTTCTAAATTTGAGACCCTGTTCTGTTTTGGAATGCAGTTCCTGTGTAGCCAAGTTTACATTCCATGTATTAGTGATATCTTATGATGTTTCTTTTTCTGTGTGACTTATTTCAGTTAGAATCATCGTACCTGAATCCACTCATTATGCTGCTACGGGCCTGATGACATAGATTTCATTGCTGAGTGATACTGCATTGTACGTAAGTACCACAAGTTCTTTATCCATTTTTCACTTTCTGTGATATTGAACTTGTACGGTAAACGAGGTTCTTGTAAACGGAGGCGTCCCAAACTTTGCGGTGGCTGTGTCTTTTTGATTTTAATTTCCCTAAGCTATAGGACCATAAGTGGAAGTGCCCTAGGCTCTGTTGCTTTGTTTTTTAGATGTTTCAGGAAACACCATACACTTCTCCCGAGTGGTTGTTGGCAATTTACATCGCGCCCAACAGCATAACAAGGCTCCCAGTTCTCCATGGCCTGTCCTGCCTTTCTGGATTTTACACTTTTTTCAGATGGCCCTTTTGACCAGGGAGAAGTGAGACTTCATTGTAGTGCAGATTTCCTTTGCAAGCTTGCTTGGTTGGCCAAAAAGGGCGTATGCGTTTTTTCCTGAATATATTCAGGAAAAAACGCATACGCCCTTTTTGGCCAAGTGCATCATTGTGGACGTTCTGCCTCTTTTCCTATGCTTTCAATGCAATTCCAGTCTACCTCCTGAAATCGGTTTCCTGCAATTCTGCCCCGCTTTCAAGTCCTCTTGGCAGCCTTACTTCAGTCTATTTTTGGACGATAGCTGTCATTTATAACTCTGCAGGTTTGTGAATTACAGTGCCCCTGAGCTCCTTTCTTCAACTCGCTTTTTTGTGACCTGGCCGCAACACCGCAGGATGGCTTCAGGCCCTAATCTGGTTCTGGCACGGCACGCTGAGCCTTTGGTTAATTCCTCTTCCTGGTGGGAAATGAGAGTTAAATTTGCCCATCCAGACACCTCCAGCTAGTCTCTCATTGATTCTCGCTATTCCTGTACATCTTCCACAGAAATTGCAAACTGGGCCAAACAGGAGGTTAAAGGGACTGACTCTCCAAGTGGGGAGAGTGTTAGTAAAGCGTCTGGAATATTGCACCCGAGTACCAGGGTACGAAAACTGAGACATATTTGAACACGTCTCCCGATCACATGGTTGATCATACTCTAGGTTCCACATGCATGTTTTAGCTGAAGGAAGAATACCTTAAACCTGGGTAGTTGAAACCCGTGGAATGGGTACCATGCAATATGACTTCAAAGGGTCTTCATTTGCTCACCGAACCTCTCCAATCCTATCACTGCTGCGTTTATGCCTCTGTACACATGCTTGATTCTCTTTCGGAGACATAGCAATCCATAGGTTTTAAGATACTTACTAGTCAGGTACATTCTTAGGCGTTTAATATGCGGTGTTGAGTCCATTTCGTTGAGCAAGGAGTAGCTCTTGTCTATTCCATATTTGGCTTAAGGAACTTTATCTGTGCTCATTTCAATCTCTGGTTTTATGCAGCACCCCAACTCACCTTTACCCTTAAGCAAGCATAAGTTGGTTTTCTAAATTTGAGACCCTGTTCTGTTCTGTAATTCAGTTCCTGTGTAGCCAAGTTTACATTCCGTGTATTACTGATATCTTATGATGTTTCTTTTTCTGTGTGACTTATTTCAGCTAGAATCATCATACCTGAATCCACTCATTGTGCTGCTAAGGGCCTGATGACACAGATTTCATTGCTGAGTGATATTGCTTTGTAAGTAAATACCACAACTTCTTTATCCATTTTTCACTTTCTGCGATGTTGAACTTGTACTGTAAACGAGGTTCTTGTAAACAGAGCCGTCCCAAATTTTGGGTGGCTGTGTCTTTTTGACTTCAATTTCCCTAAGCTATAGGACCATAAGTGGCAGTGCCCTAGGCTCTGTTGCTTTGTTTTTTAGATGTTTCAGGAAACACCATACACTTCTCCCCAGTGGTTGTTGGCAATTTACATCCCGCCCATCAGCATAACAAGGCTCCCAGTTCTCCATGGCCTGTCCTGCCTTTCTGGATTTTACACTTTTTTCAGATGGTCCTTTTGACCGGGGGCAAGTGAGACTTCATTGTAGTGCAGATTTCCTTTGCAAGCTTGCTTGGTTGGCCAAAAAGGGCGTATGCGTTTTTTCCTGAATATATTCAGGAAAAAACGCATACGCCCTTTTTGGCCAAGTGCATCATTGTGGACGTTCTGCCTCTTTTCCTATGCTTTCAATGCAATTCCAGTCTACCTCCTGAAATCGGTTTCCTGCAATTCTGCCCCGCTTTCAAGTCCTCTTGGCAGCCTTACTTCAGTCTATTTTTGGACGATAGCTGTCATTTATAACTCTGCAGGTTTGTGAATTACAGTGCCCCTGAGCTCCTTTCTTCAACTCGCTTTCTTGTGAACTGGTCGCAACACTGCAGGATGGCTTCAGGCCCTAATCTGGTTCTGGCACGGCACGCTGAGCCTTTGGTTATTTCCTCCTCCTGGTGGGAAATGAGAGTTAAATTTGCCCATCCAGACACCTCCAGCTAGCCTCTCATTGGTTCTCACTATTCCTGTTCATCTTCCGCAGAAATTGCAAACTGGGCCAAACAGGAGGTTAAAGGGACTGACTCTCCAAGTCGGGAGAGTGTTAGTAAAGCGTCTGGAATGTTGCACCCGAGTACCAGGGGAGGAAAACTGAGACATATTTGAACACGTCTCCCGTTCACACGGTTGATCATACTCTGGGTTCCACATGCATGTTTTAGCTGAAGGAAGAATACCTTAAACCTGGGTAGTTGAAACCCGTGAAATGGGTACCATGCAATATGACTTCAAAGGGTCTTCATTTGCTCACCGAACCTCTCCAATCCTATCACTGCTGCGTTTGTGCCCCTGTACACACGTTTGATTCTCTTTCGGAGACATAGCAATCCATAGGTTTTAAGATACTTACTAGTCAGGTACATTCTTAGGCATTTAATATGGGGTGTTGTGTACATTTCGTTGAGCAAGGAGTAGCTCTTGTCTATTCCATATTTGGCTTAAGGAACTTTATCTGTGCTCATTTCAATCTCTAGTTTTATGCAGCACCCCAACTCACCTTTCCCCTTAAGCAAGCATAAGTTGGTTTTCTAAATTTGAGACCCTGTTCTGTTCTATAATTCAGTTCCTGTGTAGCCAAGTTTACATTCCGTGTATTACTGATATCTTATGATGTTTCTTTTTCTGTGTGACTTATTTCAGTTAGAATCATCATACCTGAATCCACTCATTGTGCTGCTAAGTGCCTGATGACATAGATTTCATTGCTGAGTGATATTGCTTTGTAAGTAAATACCACAACTTCTTTATCCATTTTTCACTTTCTGTGATGTTGAACTTGTACTGTAAACGAGGTTCTTGTAATCAGAGGCGTCCCAAACTTTGGGGTGGCTGTGTCTTTTTGATTTTAATTTCCCTAAGCTATAGGACCATAAGTGGAAGTGCCCTAGGCTCTGTTGCTTTGTTTTTTAGATGTTTTAGGAAACACCATACACTTCTCCCGAGTGTCTGTTGGCAATTTGCATCCCGCCCATCAGCATAACAAGGCTCCCAGTTCTCCATGGCCTGTCCTGCCTTTCTGGATTTTACACTTTTCTCAGATGGCCCTTTTGACCGGGGGGAAGTGAGACTTCATTGTAGTGCAGATTTCCTTTGTAAGCTTGCTTGGTTGGCAAAAAGGGCGTATGCGTTTTTTCCTGAATATATTCAGGAAAAAACGCATACGCCCTTTTTGGCCAAGTGCATCATTGTGGACGTTCTGCCTCTTTTCCTATGCTTTCAATGCAATTCCAGTCTACCTCCTGAAATCGGTTTCCTGCAATTCTGCCCCGCTTTCAAGTCCTCTTGGCAGCCTTACTTCAGTCTATTTTTGGACGATAGCTGTCATTTATAACTCTGCAGGTTTGTGAATTACAGTGCCCCTGAGCTGCTTTCTTCAACTCGCTTTCTTGTGACCTGGCCGCAACACCGCAGGATGGCTTCAGGCCCTAATCTGGTTCCAGCACGGCACGCTGAGCCTTTGGTTAATTCCTCTTCCTGGTAGGAAATGAGAGTTAAATTTGCCCGTCCAGACACCTCCAGCTTGTCTCTCATTGGTTCTCGCTATTCCTGTTCATCTTCCGCAGAAATTGCAAACTGGGACAAACAGGAGGTTAAAGGCGCTGACTCTCAAAGTCGGGAGAGTGTTAGTAAAGCGTCTGGAATGTTGCACCCGAGTACCAGGGTACGAAAACTGAGACATATTTGAACACGTCTCCCGATCACTTGGTTGATCATCCTCTAGGTTCCACATGCATGTTTTAGCTGAAGGAAGAATACCTTAAACCTGGTAGTTGAAACCCGTGGAATGGGTACCATGCAATATGACTTCAAAGGGTCTTCATTTGCTCACCGAACCTCTCCAATCCTATCACTGCTGCGTTTATGCCCCTGTACACATGCTTCATTCTCTTTCGGAGACATAGCAATCCATAGGTTTTAAGATACTTACTATTCAGGTACATTCTTAGGCGTTTAATATGCGGTGTTGAGTCCATTTCATTGAGCAAGGCGTAGCTCTTGTCTATTCCATATTTGGCTTGAGGAACTTTATCTGTGCTCATTTCGATCTCTGGTTTTATGCAGCAACCCAACTCACCTTTCCCCTTAAGCAAGCATAAGTTGGTTTTCTAAATTTGAGACCCTGTTCTGTTCTGTAATTCAGTTCCTGTGTAGCCAAGTTTACATTCTGTGTATTACTGATATCTTATGATGTTTCTTTTTCTGTGTGACTTATTTCAGTTAGAATCATCGTACCTGAATCCACTCATTATGCTGCTATGGACCTGATGACATAGATTTCATTGCTGAGTGATACTGCATTGTACCTAAGTACCACAAGTTCTTTATCCATTTTTCACTTTCTGTGATATTGAACTTGTACGGTAAATGAGGTTCTTGTAAACAGAGGCGTCCCAAACTTTGGGGTGGCTGTGTCTTTTTGATTTTAATTTCCCTAAGCTATAGGACCATAAGTGGAAGTGCCCTAGGCTCTGTTGCTTTGTTTTTTAGATGTTTCAGGAAACACCATACACTTCTCCCGAGTGTCTGTTGGCAATTTACATCCCGCCCATCAGCATAACAAGGCTCCCAGTTCTCCATGGCCTGTCCTGCCTTTCTGGATTTCACACTTTTTTCAGATGGCCCTTTTGACCTGGTGGAAGTGAGACTTCATTGTAGTGCAGATTTCCTTTGCAAGCTTGCTTGGTTGGCCAAAAAGGGCGTATGCGTTTTTTCCTGAATATATTCAGGAAAAAACGCATACGCCCTTTTTGGCCAAGCGCATCATTGTGGACTTTCTGCCTCTTTTCCTATGCTTTCAATGCAATTCCAGTCTACCTCCTGAAATCGGTTTCCTGCAATTCAGCCCCGCTTTCAAGTCCTCTTGGCAGCCTTTCGTCAGTCTATTTTTGGACGATAGCTGTCATTTATAACTCTGCAGGTGTGTGAATTACAGTTCCTCTGAGCTCCTTTCTTCAACTCGCTTTCTTGTGACCTGGCCGCAACACTGCAGGATGGCTTCAGGCCCTAATCTGGTTCTGGCACGGCACGCTGAGCCTTTGGTTATTTCCTCCTCCTGGTGGGAAATGAGAGTTAAATTTGCCCGTCCAGACACCTCCAGCTAGTCTCTCATTGGTTCTCCCTATTCCTGTTCATCTTCCGCAGAAATTGCAAACTGGGCCAAACAGGAGGTTAAAGGCGCTGACTCTCCAAGTGGGGAGAGTGTTAGTAAAGCGTCTGGAATGTAGCACCCGAGTACCAGGGGAGGAAAACTGAGACATATTTGAACACGTTTCCCGATCACATGGTTGATCATACTCTGGGTTCCACATGCATGTTTTAGCTGAAGGAAGAATACCTTAAACCTGGAGAGTTGAGACCCGTGTAATGGGTACCATGCAATATGACTTCAAAGGGTCTTCATTTGCTCACCGAACCTCTCCAATCCTATCACTGCTGCGTTTATGCCCCTGTACACATGCTTGATTCTCTTTCGGAGACATAGCAATCTATAGATTTTAAGATACTTACTAGTCAGGTACATTCTTAGGCGTTTAATATGCGGTGTTGAGTCCATTTCGTTGAGCAAGGAGTAGCTCTTGTCTATTCCATATTTGGCTTAAGGAACTTTATCTGTGCTCATTTCAATGTCTGGTTTTATGCAGCACCCCAACTCACCTTTACCCTTAAGCAAGCATAAGTTGGTTTTCTAAATTTGAGACCCTGTTCTGTTCTGTAATTCAGTTCCTGTGTAGCCAAGTTTACATTCCATGTATTACTGATATCTTATGATGTTTCTTTTTCTGTGTGACTTATTTCAGTTAGAATCATCATACCTGAATCCACTCATTGTGCTGCTAAGGGCCTGATGACACAGATTTCTTTGCAGAGTGATATTGCTTTGTAAGTAAATACCACAACTTCTTTATCCATTTTTCACTTTCTGCGATGTTGAACTTGTACTGTAAACGAGGTTCTTGTAAACAGAGGCGTCCCAGACTTTGGGGTGGCTGTGTCTTTTTGATTTTAATTTCCCTAAGCTATAGGACCATAAGTGGAAGTGCCCTAGGCTCTGTTGCTTTGTTTTTTAGATGTTTCAGGAAACACCATACACTTCTCCCTAGTGTCTGTTGGCAATTTACATCCCGCCCTTCAGCATAACAAGGCTCCCAGTTCTCCATGGCCTGTCCTGCCTTTCTGGATTTTACACTTATTTCAGATGGCCCTTTTGACCAGGGGGAAGTGAGACTTCATTGTAGTGCAGATTTCCTTTGCAAGCTTGCTTGGTTGGCCAAAAAGGGCGTATGCGTTTTTTCCTGAATATATTCAGGAAAAAACGCATACGCCCTTTTTGGCCAAGTGCATCATTGTGGACGTTCTGCCTCTTTTCCTATGCTTTCAATGCAATTCCAGTCTACCTCCTGAAATCGGTTTCCTGCAATTCTGCCCCGCTTTCAAGTCCTCTTGGCAGCCTTACTCCAGTCTATTTTTGGACGATAGCTGTCATTTATAACTCTGCAGGTTTGTGAATTACAGTGCCCCTGAGCTCCTTTCTTCAACTCGCTTTCTTGTGAGCTGGCCGCAACACCGCAGGATGGCTTCAGGCCCTAATCTGGTTCCGGCACGGCACGCTGAGCCTTTGGTTAATTCCTCTTCCTGGTGGGAAATGAGAGTTAAATTTGCCCGTCCAGACACCTCCAGCTAGTCTCTCATTGGTTCTCGCTATTCCTGTTCATCTTCCGCAGAAATTGCAAACTGGGCCAAACAGGAGGTTAAAGGCGCTGATTCTCCAAGTGGGGAGAGTGTTAGTAAAGCGTCTGGAATGTTGCACCCGAGTACCAGGGTACGAAAACTGAGACATATTTGAACACGTCTCCCGATCACATGGTTGATCATATTCTGGGTTCCACATGCATGTTTTAGCTGAAGGAAGAATACCTAAAACCTGGGTAGTTGAAACCCGTGGAATGGGTACCATGCAATATGACTTCAAACGGTCTTCATTTGCTCACCGAACCTCTCCAATCCTATCACTGCTGCGTTTATGCCCCTGTACACATGCTTGATTCTCTTTCGGAGACATAGCAATCCATAGGTTTTAAGATACTTATTGTCAGGTACATTCTTAGGCGTTTAATATGCGGTGTTGAGTCCATTTCGTTGAGCAAGGAGTAGCTCTTGTCTATTCCATATTTGGCTTAAGGAACTTTATCTGTGCTCATTTCAATCTCTGGTTTTATGCAGCACCCCAACTCACCTTTCCCCTTAAGCAAGCATAAGTTGGTTTTCTAAATTTGAGAACCTGTTCTGTTTTGGAATTCAGTTCCTGTGTAGCCAAGTTTACATTCCGTGTATTACTGATATCTTATGATGTTTCTATTTCTGTGTGACTTATTTCAGTTAGAATCATCGTACCTGAATCCACTCATTATGCTGCTACGGGCCTGATGACATAGATTTCATTGCTGAGTGATACTGCATTGTACGTAAGTACCACAAGTTCTTTATCCATTTTTCACTTTCTGTGATATTGAATTTGTACGGTAAACGAGGTTCTTGTAAACAGAGGCGTCCCAAACTTTGGGGTGGCTGTGTCTTTTTGATTTTAATTTCCCTAAGCTATAGGACCATAAGTGGAAGTGCCCTAGGCTCTGTTGCTTTGTTTTTTAGATGTTTCAGGAAACACCATACACTTCTCCCGAGTGTCTGTTGGCAATTTACATCCCGCCCATCAGCATAACAAGGCTCCCAGTTCTCAATGGCCTGTCCTGCCTTTCTGGATTTTACACTTTTTTCAGATGGCCCTTTTGACCGGGGGGAAGTGAGACTTCATTGTAGTGCAGATTTCCTTTGCAAGCTTGCTTGGTTGGCCAAAAAGGGCGTATGCGTTTTTTCCTTCAGGAAAAAACGCATACGCCCTTTTTGGCCAAGTGCATCATTGTGGACGTTCTGCCTCTTTTCCTATGCTTTCAATGCAATTCCAGTCTACCTCCTGAAATCGGTTTCCTGCAATTCTGCCCCGCTTTCAAGTCCTCTTGGCAGCCTTACTTCAGTCTATTTTTGGACGATAGCTGTCATTTATAACTCTGCAGGTTTGTGAATTACAGTGCCCCTGAGCTCCTTTCTTCAACTCGCTTTCTTTTGAGCTGGCCGCAACACCGCAGGATGGCTTCAGGCCCTAATCTGGTTCCGGCCCGGCACGCTGAGCCTTTGGTTAATTCCTCTTCCTGGTGGGAAATGAGAGTTAAATTTGCCCGTCCAGACACCTCCAGCTAGCCTCTCATTGGTTCTCGCTATTCCTGTTCATCTTCCGCAGAAATTGCAAACTGGACCAAACAGGAGGTTAAAGGGACTGACTCTCCAAGTCGGGAGAGTGTTAGTAAAGCGTCTGGGATGTTGCACCCGAGTACCAGGGTACGAAAAGTGTGACATATTTGAACACATCTCCCGATCACATGGTTGATCATACTCTAGGTTCCACATGCATGTTTTAGCTGAAGGAAGAATACCTTAAACCTGGGTAGTTGAAACCCGTGGAATGGGTACCATGCAATATGACTTCAAAGGGTCTTCATTTGCTCACCGAACCTCTCCAATCCTATCACTGCTGGGTTTATGCCCCTGTACACATGCCTGATTCTCTTTCGGATACATAGCAATCCATAGGTTTTAAGATACTTACTAGTCAGGTACATTCTTAGGCGTTTAATCTGCGGTGTTGAGTCCATTTCTTTGAGCAAGGAGTAGCTCTTGTCTATTCCATATTTGGCTTAAGGAACTTTATCTGTGCTCATTTCAATCTCTGGTTTTATGCAGCACCCCAACTCACCTTTACCCTTAAGCAAGCATAAGTTGTTTTCTAAATTTGAGACCCTGTTCTGTTCTGTAATTCAGTTCCTGTGTAGCCAAGTTTCCATTCCGTGTATTACTGATATCTTATGATGTTTCTTTTTCTGTGTGACTTATTTCAGTTAGAATCATCATACCTGAATCCACTCATTGTGCTGCTAAGGGCCTGATGACACAGATTTCATTGCTGAGTGATATTGCTTTGTAAGTAAATACCACAACTTCTTTATCCATTTTTCACTTTCTGCGATGTTGAACTTGTACTGTAAACGAGGTTCTTGTAAACAGAGGTGTTCCAAACTTTGGGGTGGCTGTGTCTTTTTGATTTTAAATTCCCTAAGCTATAGGACCATAAGTGGAAGTGCCCTAGGCTCTGTTGCTTTGTTTTTTAGATGTTTCAGGAAACACCATACACTTCTCCCGAGTGTCTGTTGGCAATTTACATCCCGCCCATCAGCATAACAAGGCTCCCAGTTCTCCATGGCCTGTCCTGCCTTTCTGGATTTTACACTTTTTTCAGATGGCCCTTTTGACCGGGGGGAATTGAGACTTCATTGTAGTGCAGATTTCCTTTGCAAGCTTGCTTGGTTGGCCAAAAAGGGCGTATGCGTTTTTTCCTGAATATATTCAGGAAAAAACGCATACGCCCTTTTTGGCCAAGTGCATCATTGTGGACGTTCTGCCTCTTTTCCTATGCTTTCAATGCAATTCCAGTCTACCTCCTGAAATCGGTTTCCTGCAATTCTGCCCCGCTTTCAAGTCCTCTTGGCAGCCTTACTTCAGTCTATTTTTGGACGATAGCTGTCATTTATAACTCTGCAGGTTTGTGAATTACAGTGCCCCTGAGCTCCTTTCTTCAACTCGCTTTCTTGTGAGCTGGCCGCAACACCGCAGGATGGCTTCAGGCCCTAATCTGGTTCCGGCCCGGCATGCTGAGCCTTTGGTTAATTCCTCTTCCTGGTGGGAAATGAGAGTTAAATTTGCCCGTTCAGACACCTCCAGCTAGTCTCTCATTGGTTCTCGCTATTCCTGTTCATCTTCCGCAGAAATTGCAAACTGGGCCAAACAGGAGGTTAAAGGGACTGACTCTCCAAGTCGGGAGAGTGTTCGTAAAGCGTCTGGAATGTTGCACCCAAGTACCAGGGGAGGAAAACTGAGACATATTTGAACACGTCTCCCGTTCACATGGTTGATCATACTCTGGGTTCCACATGCATGTTTTAGCTGAAGGAAGAATTCCTTAAACCTGGAGAGTTGAGACCCGTGTAATGGGTACCATGCAATATGACTTCAAAGGGTCTTCATTTGCTCACCGAACCTCTCCAATCCTATCACTGCTGCGTTTATGCCCCTGTACACACGCTTGATTCTCTTTCGGAGACATAGCAATCCATAGGTTTTAAGATACTTACTAGTCAGGTACATTCTTAGGCGTTTAATATGGGGTGTTGAGTCCATTTCGTTGAGCAAGGAGTAGCTCTTGTCTATTCCATATTTGGCTTAAGGAACTTTATCTGTGCTCATTTCAATCTCTGGTTTTATGCAGCACCCCAACTCACCTTTCCCCTTAAGCAAGCATAAGTTGGTTTTCTAAATTTGAGACCCTGTTCTGTTTTGGAATGCAGTTCCTGTGTAGCCAAGTTTACATTCCGTGTATTAGTGATACCTTATGATGTTTCTTTTTCTGTGTGACTTATTTCAGTTAGAATCATCGTACCTGAATCCACTCATTATGCTGCTATGGGCCTGATGACATAGATTTCATTGCTGAGTGATACTGCATTGTACGTAAGTACCACAAGTTCTTTATCCATTTTTCACTTTCTGTGATATTGAACTTGTACGGTAAATGAGGTTCTTGTAAACGGAGGCGTCCCAAACTTTGGGGTGGCTGTGTCTTTTTGATTTTAATTTCCGTAAGCTATAGGACCATAAGTGGAAGTGCCCTGGCTCTGTTGCTTTGTTTTTTAGATGTTTCAGGAAACACCATACACTTCTCCCCAGTGGTTGTTGGCAATTTACATCCCGCCCATCAGCATAACAAGGCTCCCAGTTCTCCATGGCCTGTCCTGCCTTTCTGGATTTTACACTTTTTTCAGATGGCCCTTTTGACCGGGGAGAAGTGAGACTTCATTGTAGTGCAGATTTCCTTTGCAAGTTTGCTTGGTTGGCCAAAAAGGGCGTATGCGTTTTTTCCTGAATATATTCAGGAAAAAACGCATATGCCCTTTTTGGCCAAGTGCATCATTGTGGACGTTCTGCCTCTTTTCCTATGCTTTCAATGCAATTCCAGTCTACCTCCTGAAATCGGTTTCCTGCAATTCTGCCCCGCTTTCAAGTCCTCTTGGCAGCCTTACTTCATTCTATTTTTGGACGATAGCTGTCATTTATAACTCTGCAGGTTTGTGAATTACAGTGCCCCTGAGCTCCTTTCTTCAACTCGCTTTCTTGTGACCTGGCCGCAACACCGCAGGATGGCTTCAGGCCCTAATCTGTTTCTGGCACGGCACGCTGAGCCTTTGGTTAATTCCTCTTCCTGGTGGGAAATGAGAGTTAAATTTGCCCGTCCAGACACCTCCAGCTAGCCTCTCATTGGTTCTCGCTATTCCTGTTCATCTTCCGCAGAAATTGCAAACTGGGCCAAACAGGAGGTTAAAGGGACTGACTCTCCAAGTCGGGAGAGTGTTAGTAAAGCGTCTGGAATGTTGCACCCGAGTACCAGGGGAGGAAAACTGAGACATATTTGAACATGTCTCCCGTTCACATGGTTGATCATACTCTGGGTTCCACATGCATGTTTTAGCTGAAGGAAGAATTCCTTAAACCTGGAGAGTTGAGACCCGTGTAATGGGTACCATGCAATATGACTTCAAAGGGTCTTCATTTGCTCACCGAACCTCTCCAATCCTATCACTGCTGCGTTTATGCCCCTGTACACACGCTTGATTCTCTTTCGGAGACACAGCAATCCATAGGTTTTAAGATACTTACTAGTCAGGTACATTCTTAGGCGTTTAATATGGGGTGTTGAGTCCATTTCGTTGAGCAAGGAGTAGCTCTTGTCTATTCCATATTTGGCTTAAGGAACTTTATCTGTGCTCATTTCAATCTCTGGTTTTATGCAGCACCCCAACTCACCTTTCCCCTTAAGCAAGCATAAGTTGGTTTTCTAAATTTGAGACCCTGTTCTGTTTTGGAATGCAGTTCCTGTGTAGCCAAGTTTACATTCCGTGTATTAGTGATACCTTATGATGTTTCTTTTTCTGTGTGACTTATTTCAGTTAGAATCATCGTACCTGAATCCACTCATTATGCTGCTATGGGCCTGATGACATAGATTTCATTGCTGAGTGATACTGCATTGTACGTAAGTACCACAAGTTCTTTATCCATTTTTCACTTTCTGTGATATTGAACTTGTACGGTAAATGAGGTTCTTGTAAACGGAGGCGTCCCAAACTTTGGGGTGGCTGTGTCTTTTTTATTTTAATTTCCGTAAGCTATAGGACCATAAGTGGAAGTGCCCTGGCTCTGTTGCTTTGTTTTTTAGATGTTTCAGGAAACACCATACACTTCTCCTGAGTGTCTGTTGGCAATTTACATCCCGCCCATCAGCATAACAAGGCTCCCAGTTCTCCATGGCCTGTCCTGCCTTTCTGGATTTTACACTTTTTTCAGATGGTCCTTTTGACCGGGGAGAAGTGAGACTTCATTGTATTGCAGATTTCCTTTGCAAGCTTGCTTGGTTGGCCAAAAAGTGCGTATGCGTTTTTTCCTGAATATATTCAGGAAAAAACGCATACGCCCTTTTTGGCCAAGTGCATCATTGTGGACATTCTGCCTCTTTTCCTATGCTTTCAATGCAATTCCAGTCTACCTCCTGAAATCGGTTTCCTGCAATTCTGCCCCGCTTTCAAGTCCTCTTGGCAGCCTTAGTTCAGTATATTTTTGGACGATAGCTGTCATTTATAACTCTGCAGGTTTGTGAATTACAGTGCCCCTGAGCTCCTTTCTTCAACTCGCTTTCTTGTGACCTGGCCGCAACACCGCAGGATGTCTTCAGGTCCTAATCTGGTTCTGGCACGGCACGCTGAGCCTTTGGTTAATTCCTCTTCCTGGTGGGAAATGAGAGTTAAATTTGCCCATCCAGACACCTCCAGCTAGTCTCTCATTGGTTCTCACTATTCCTGTTCATCTTCCACTGAAATTGCAAACTGTGCCAAACAGGAGGTTAAAGGGACTGACTCTCCAAGTGGGGAGAGTGTTAGTAAAGCGTCTGGAATGTTGCACCCGAGTACCAGGGTACGAAAACTGAGACATATTTGAACACGTCTCCCGATCACATGGTTGTTCGTACTCTAGGTTCCACATGCATGTTTTAGCTGAAGGAAGAATACCTTAAACCTGGGTAGTTGAAAGCCGTGGAATGGGTACCATGCAATATGACTTCAAAGGGTCTTCATTTGCTCACCGAACCTCTCCAATCCTGTCACTGCTGCGTTTATGCCCCACTACACATGCTTGATTCTCTTTCGGAGACATAGCAATCCATAGGTTTTAAGATACTTACTAGTCAGGTACATTCTTAGGCGTTTAATATGCGGTGTTGAGTCCATTTCGTTGAGCAAGGAGTAGCTCTTGTCTATTCCATATTTGGCTTAAGGAACTTTATCTGTGCTCATTTCAATCTCTCGTTTTATGCAGCACCCCAACTCACATTTCCCCTTAAGCAAGCATAAGTTGGTTTTCTAAATTTGAGACCCTGTTCTGTTCTGTAATTCAGTTCCTGTGTAGCCAAGTTTACATTCCGTGTATTACTGATATCTTATGATGTTTCTTTTTCTGTGTGACTTATTTCAGTTAGAATCATCATACCTGAATCCACTCATTGTGCTGCTAAGGGCCTGATGACATAGATTTCATTGCTGAGTGATATTGCTTTGTAAGTAAATACCACAACTTCTTTATCCATTTTTCACTTTCTGCCATGTTGAACTTGTACTGTAAACGAGGTTCTTGTAAACAGAGGTGTCCCAAATTTTGGGTGGCTGTGTCTTTTTGACTTCAATTTCCCTAAGCTATAGGACCATAAGTGGCAGTGCCCTAGGCTCTGTTGCTTTGTTTTTTAGATGTTTCAGGAAACACCATACACTTCTCCCCAGTGGTTGTTGGCAATTTACATCCCGCCCATCAGCATAACAAGGCTCCCAGTTCTCCATGGCCTGTCCTGCCTTTCTGGATTTTACACTTTTTTCAGATGGTCCTTTTGACCGGGGGCAAGTGAGACTTCATTGTAGTGCAGATTTCCTTTGCAAGCTTGCTTGGTTGGCCAAAAAGGGCGTATGCGTTTTTTCCTGAATATATTCAGGAAAAAACGCATACGCCCTTTTTGGCCAAGTGCATCATTGTGGACGTTCTGCCTCTTTTCCTATGCTTTCAATGCAATTCCAGTCTACCTCCTGAAATCGGTTTCCTGCAATTCTGCCCCGCTTTCAAGTCCTCTTGGCAGCCTTACTTCAGTCTATTTTTGGACGATAGCTGTCATTTATAACTCTGCAGGTTTGTGAATTACAGTGCCCCTGAGCTCCTTTCTTCAACTCGCTTTCTTGTGACCTGGTCGCAACACTGCAGGATGGCTTCAGGCCCTAATCTGGTTCTGGCACGGCACGCTGAGCCTTTGGTTATTTCCTCCTCCTGGTGGGAAATGAGAGTTAAATTTGCCCATCCAGACACCTCCAGCTAGCCTCTCATTGGTTCTCACTATTCCTGTTCATCTTCCGCAGAAATTGCAAACTGGGCCAAAGAGGAGGTTAAAGGGACTGACCCTCCAAGTCGGGAGAGTGTTAGTAAAGCGTCTGGAATGTTGCACCCGAGTACCAGGGGAGGAAAACTGAGACATATTTGAACACGTCTCCCGTTCACACGGTTGATCATACTCTGGGTTCCACATGCATGTTTTAGCTGAAGGAAGAATACCTTAAACCTGGGTAGTTGAAACCCGTGAAATGGGTACCATGCAATATGACTTCAAAGGGTCTTCATTTGCTCACCGAACCTCTCCAATCCTATCACTGCTGCGTTTGTGCCCCTGTACACACGTTTGATTCTCTTTCGGAGACATAGCAATCCATAGGTTTTAAGATACTTACTAGTCAGGTACATTCTTAGGCATTTAATATGGGGTGTTGTGTACATTTCGTTGAGCAAGGAGTAGCTCTTGTCTATTCCATATTTGGCTTAAGGAACTTTATCTGTGCTCATTTCAATCTCTAGTTTTATGCAGCACCCCAACTCACCTTTCCCCTTAAGCAAGCATAAGTTGGTTTTCTAAATTTGAGACCCTGTTCTGTTCTATAATTCAGTTCCTGTGTAGCCAAGTTTACATTCCGTGTATTACTGATATCTTATGATGTTTCTTTTTCTGTGTGACTTATTTCAGTTAGAATCATCATACCTGAATCCACTCATTGTGCTGCTAAGTGCCTGATGACATAGATTTCATTGCTGAGTGATATTGCTTTGTAAGTAAATACCACAACTTCTTTATCCATTTTTCACTTTCTGTGATGTTGAACTTGTACTGTAAACGAGGTTCTTGTAATCAGAGGCGTCCCAAACTTTGGGGTGGCTGTGTCTTTTTGATTTTAATTTCCCTAAGCTATAGGACCATAAGTGGAAGTGCCCTAGGCTCTGTTGCTTTGTTTTTTAGATGTTTTAGGAAACACCATACACTTCTCCCGAGTGTCTGTTGGCAATTTGCATCCCGCCCATCAGCATAACAAGGCTCCCAGTTCTCCATGGCCTGTCCTGCCTTTCTGGATTTTACACTTTTCTCAGATGGCCCTTTTGACCGGGGGGAAGTGAGACTTCATTGTAGTGCAGATTTCCTTTGTAAGCTTGCTTGGTTGGCAAAAAGGGCGTATGCGTTTTTTCCTGAATATATTCAGGAAAAAACGCATACGCCCTTTTTGGCCAAGTGCATCATTGTGGACGTTCTGCCTCTTTTCCTATGCTTTCAATGCAATTCCAGTCTACCTCCTGAAATCGGTTTCCTGCAATTCTGCCCCGCTTTCAAGTCCTCTTGGCAGCCTTACTTCAGTCTATTTTTGGACGATAGCTGTCATTTATAACTCTGCAGGTTTGTGAATTACAGTGCCCCTGAGCTGCTTTCTTCAACTCGCTTTCTTGTGACCTGGCCGCAACACCGCAGGATGGCTTCAGGCCCTAATCTGGTTCCAGCACGGCACGCTGAGCCTTTGGTTAATTCCTCTTCCTGGTGGGAAATGAGAGTTAAATTTGCCCGTCCAGACACCTCCAGCTTGTCTCTCATTGGTTCTCGCTATTCCTGTTCATCTTCCGCAGAAATTGCAAACTGGGACAAACAGGAGGTTAAAGGCGCTGACTCTCAAAGTCGGGAGAGTGTTAGTAAAGCGTCTGGAATGTTGCACCCGAGTACCAGGGTACGAAAACTGAGACATATTTGAACACGTCTCCCGATCACTTGGTTGATCATCCTCTAGGTTCCACATGCATGTTTTAGCTGAAGGAAGAATACCTTAAACCTGGTAGTTGAAACCCGTGGAATGGGTACCATGCAATATGACTTCAAAGGGTCTTCATTTGCTCACCGAACCTCTCCAATCCTATCACTGCTGCGTTTATGCCCCTGTACACATGCTTGATTCTCTTTCGGAGACATAGCAATCCATAGGTTTTAAGATACTTACTATTCAGGTACATTCTTAGGCGTTTAATATGCGGTGTTGAGTCCATTTCATTGAGCAAGGAGTAGCTCTTGTCTATTCCATATTTGGCTTGAGGAACTTTATCTGTGCTCATTTCGATCTCTGGTTTTATGCAGCAACCCAACTCACCTTTCCCCTTAAGCAAGCATAAGTTGGTTTTCTAAATTTGAGACCCTGTTCTGTTCTGTAATTCAGTTCCTGTGTAGCCAAGTTTACATTCTGTGTATTACTGATATCTTATGATGTTTCTTTTTCTGTGTGACTTATTTCAGTTAGAATCATCGTACCTGAATCCACTCATTATGCTGCTATGGACCTGATGACATAGATTTCATTGCTGAGTGATACTGCATTGTACCTAAGTACCGCAAGTTCTTTATCCATTTTTCACTTTCTGTGATATTGAACTTGTACGGTAAATGAGGTTCTTGTAAACAGAGCCATTCCAAACTTTGGGGTGGCTGTGTCTTTTTGATTTTAATTTCCCTAAGCTATAGGACCATAAGTGGAAGTGCCCTAGGCTCTGTTGCTTTGTTTTTTAGATGTTTCAGGAAACACCATACACTTCTCCCGAGTGTCTGTTGGCAATTTACATCCCGCCCATCAGCATAACAAGGCTCCCAGTTCTCCATGGCCTGTCCTGCCTTTCTGGATTTCACACTTTTTTCAGATGGCCCTTTTGACCTGGTGGAAGTGAGACTTCATTGTAGTGCAGATTTCCTTTGCAAGCTTGCTTGGTTGGCCAAAAAGGGCGTATGCGTTTTTTCCTGAATATATTCAGGAAAAAACGCATACGCCCTTTTTGGCCAAGCGCATCATTGTGGACTTTCTGCCTCTTTTCCTATGCTTTCAATGCAATTCCAGTCTACCTCCTGAAATCGGTTTCCTGCAATTCAGCCCCGCTTTCAAGTCCTCTTGGCAGCCTTTCGTCAGTCTATTTTTGGACGATAGCTGTCATTTATAACTCTGCAGGTGTGTGAATTACAGTTCCTCTGAGCTCCTTTCTTCAACTCGCTTTCTTGTGACCTGGCCGCAACACTGCAGGATGGCTTCAGGCCCTAATCTGGTTCTGGCACGGCACGCTGAGCCTTTGGTTATTTCCTCCTCCTGGTGGGAAATGAGAGTTAAATTTGCCCGTCCAGACACCTCCAGCTAGTCTCTCATTGGTTCTCCCTATTCCTGTTCATCTTCCGCAGAAATTGCAAACTGGGCCAAACAGGAGGTTAAAGGCGCTGACTCTCCAAGTCGGGAGAGTGTTAGTAAAGCGTCTGGAATGTTGCACCCGAGTACCAGGGGAGGAAAACTGAGACATATTTGAACACATCTCCCGATCACATGGTTGATCATACTCTAGGTTCCACATGCATGTTTTAGCTGAAGGAAGAATACCTTAAACGTGGGTATTTGAAACCCGTGGAATGGGTACCATGCAATATGACTTCAAAGGGTCTTCATTTGCTCACCGAACCTCTCCAATCCTATCACGGCTGCGTTTATGCCCCTGTACACATGCTTGATTCTCTTTCGGAGACATAGCAATCCATAGGTTTTAAGATACTTACTAGTCAGGTACATTCTTAGGCGTTTAATATGGGGTGTTGAGTCCATTTCGTTGAGCAAGGAGTAGCACTTGTCTATTCCATATTTGGCTTAAGGAACTTTATCTGTGCTCATTTCAATCTCTGGTTTTATGCAGCACCCCAACTCACCTTTACCCTTAAGCAAGCATAAGTTGGTTTTCTAAATATGAGACCCTCTTCTGTTCTGTAATTCAGTTCCTGTGTAGCCAAGTTTACATTCCGTGTATTACTGATATCTTATGATGTTTCTTTTTCTGTGTGACTTATTTCAGTTAGAATCATCATACCTGAATCCACTCATTGTGCTGCTAAGGGCCTGATGACATAGATTTCATTGCTGAGTGATATTGCTTTGTAAGTGAATACCACAACTTCTTTATCCATTTTTCACTTTCTGCGATGTTGAACTTGTACTGTAAACGAGGTTCTTGTAAACAGAGCCATTCCAAACTTTGGGGTGGCTGTGTCTTTTTGATTTTAATTTCCCTAAGCTATAGGACCATAAGTGGAAGTGCCCTAGGTTCTGTTTCTTTGTTTTTTAGATGTTTCAGGAAACACCATACACTTCTCCCGAGTGGTTGTTGGCAATTTACATCCCGCCCATCAGCATAACAAGGCTCCCAGTTCTCCATGGCCTGTCCTGCCTTTCTGGATTTTACACTTTTTTCAGATGGCCCTTTTGACCGGGGGGAAGTGAGACTTCATTGTAGTGCAGATTTCCTTTGCAAGCTTGCTTGGTTGGCCAAAAAGGGCGTATGCGTTTTTTCCTGAATATATTCAGGAAAAAACGCATACGCCCTTTTTGGCCAAGTGCATCATTGTGGACGTTCTGCCTCTTTTCCTATGCTTTCAATGCAATTCCAGTCTACCTCCTGAAATTGGTTTCCTGCAATTCTGCCCCGCTTTCAAGTCCTCTTGGCAGCCTTACTTCAGTATATTTTTGGACGATAGCTGTCATTTATAACTCTGCAGGTTTGTGAATTACAGTGCCCCTGAGCTCCTTTCTTCAACTCGCTTTCTTGTGACCTGGCCGCAACACCGCAGGATGGCTTCAGGCCCTAATCTGGTTCCGGCCCAGCACGCTGAGCCTTTGGTTATTTCCTCTTCCTGGTGGGAAATGAGAGTTAAATTTGCCCGTCCAGACACCTCCAGCTAGCCTCTCATTGGTTCTCGCTATTCCTGTTCATCTTCCGCAGAAATTGCAAACTGTGCCAAACAGGAGGTTAAAGGCGCTGATTCTCCAAGTGGGGAGAGTGTTAGTAAAGCGTCTGGAATGTAGCACCCGAGTACCAGGGGAGGAAAACTGAGACATATTTGAACACGTCTCCCGATCACATGGTTGATCATACTCTGGGTTCCACATGCATGTTTTAGCTGAAGGAAGAATACCTTAAACCTGGAGAGTTGAGACCCGTGTAATGGGTACCATGCAATATGACTTCAAAGGGTCTTCATTTGCTCACCGAACCTCTCCAATCCTATCACTGCTGCGTTTATGCCCCTGTACACATGCTTGATTCTCTTTCAGAGACATAGCAATCTATAGATTTTAAGATACTTACTAGTCAGGTACATTCTTAGGCGTTTAATATGCGGTGTTGAGTCCATTTCGTTGAGCAAGGAGTAGCTCTTGTCTATTCCATATTTGGCTTAAGGAACTTTATCTGTGCTCATTTCAATGTCTGGTTTTATGCAGCACCCCAACTCACCTTTACCCTTAAGCAAGCATAAGTTGGTTTTCTAAATTTGAGACCCTGTTCTGTTCTGTAATTCAGTTCCTGTGTAGCCAAGTTTACATTCCATGTATTACTGATATCTTATGATGTTTCTTTTTCTGTGTGACTTATTTCAGTTAGAATCATCATACCTGAATCCACTCATTGTGCTGCTAAGGGCCTGATGACACAGATTTCTTTGCAGAGTGATATTGCTTTGTAAGTAAATACCACAACTTCTTTATCCATTTTTCACTTTCTGCGATGTTGAACTTGTACTGTAAACGAGGTTCTTGTAAACAGAGGCGTCCCAGACTTTGGGGTGGCTGTGTCTTTTTGATTTTAATTTCCCTAAGCTATAGGACCATAAGTGGAAGTGCCCTAGGCTCTGTTGCTTTGTTTTTTAGATGTTTCAGGAAACACCATACACTTCTCCCTAGTGTCTGTTGGCAATTTACATCCCGCCCTTCAGCATAACAAGGCTCCCAGTTCTCCATGGCCTGTCCTGCCTTTCTGGATTTTACACTTTTTTCAGATGGCCCTTTTGACCAGGGGGAAGTGAGACTTAATTGTAGTGCAGATTTCCTTTGCAAGCTTGCTTGGTTGGCCAAAAAGGGCGTATGCGTTTTTTCCTGAATATATTCAGGAAAAAACGCATACGCCCTTTTTGGCCAAGTGCATCATTGTGGACGTTCTGCCTCTTTTCCTATGCTTTCAATGCAATTCCAGTCTACCTCCTGAAATCGGTTTCCTGCAATTCTGCCCCGCTTTCAAGTCCTCTTGGCAGCCTTACTCCAGTCTATTTTTGGACGATAGCTGTCATTTATAACTCTGCAGGTTTGTGAATTACAGTGCCCCTGAGCTCCTTTCTTCAACTCGCTTTCTTGTGAGCTGGCCGCAACACCGCAGGATGGCTTCAGGCCCTAATCTGGTTCCGGCACGGCACGCTGAGCCTTTGGTTAATTCCTCTTCCTGGTGGGAAATGAGAGTTAAATTTGCCCGTCCAGACACCTCCAGCTAGTCTCTCATTGGTTCTCGCTATTCCTGTTCATCTTCCGCAGAAATTGCAAACTGGGCCAAACAGGAGGTTAAAGGCGCTGATTCTCCAAGTGGGGAGAGTGTTAGTAAAGCGTCTGGAATGTTGCACCCGAGTACCAGGGTACGAAAACTGAGACATATTTGAACACGTCTCCCGATCACATGGTTGATCATATTCTGGGTTCCACATGCATGTTTTAGCTGAAGGAAGAATACCTAAAACCTGGGTAGTTGAAACCCGTGGAATGGGTACCATGCAATATGACTTCAAACGGTCTTCATTTGCTCACCGAACCTCTCCAATCCTATCACTGCTGCGTTTATGCCCCTGTACACATGCTTGATTCTCTTTCGGAGACATAGCAATCCATAGGTTTTAAGATACTTATTGTCAGGTACATTCTTAGGCGTTTAATATGCGGTGTTGAGTCCATTTCGTTGAGCAAGGAGTAGCTCTTGTCTATTCCATATTTGGCTTAAGGAACTTTATCTGTGCTCATTTCAATCTCTGGTTTTATGCAGCACCCCAACTCACCTTTCCCCTTAAGCAAGCATAAGTTGGTTTTCTAAATTTGAGAACCTGTTCTGTTTTGGAATTCAGTTCCTGTGTAGCCAAGTTTACATTCCGTGTATTACTGATATCTTATGATGTTTCTATTTCTGTGTGACTTATTTCAGTTAGAATCATCGTACCTGAATCCACTCATTATGCTGCTACGGGCCTGATGACATAGATTTCATTGCTGAGTGATACTGCATTGTACGTAAGTACCACAAGTTCTTTATCCATTTTTCACTGTCTGTGATATTGAATTTGTACGGTAAACGAGGTTCTTGTAAACAGAGGCGTCCCAAACTTTGGGGTGGCTGTGTCTTTTTGATTTTAATTTCCCTAAGCTATAGGACCATAAGTGGAAGTGCCCTAGGCTCTGTTGCTTTGTTTTTTAGATGTTTCAGGAAACACCATACACTTCTCCCGAGTGTCTGTTGGCAATTTACATCCCGCCCATCAGCATAACAAGGCTCCCAGTTCTCAATGGCCTGTCCTGCCTTTCTGGATTTTACACTTTTTTCAGATGGCCCTTTTGACCGGGGGGAAGTGAGACTTCATTGTAGTGCAGATTTCCTTTGCAAGCTTGCTTGGTTGGCCAAAAAGGGCGTATGCGTTTTTTCCTTCAGGAAAAAACGCATACGCCCTTTTTGGCCAAGTGCATCATTGTGGACGTTCTGCCTCTTTTCCTATGCTTTCAATGCAATTCCAGTCTACCTCCTGAAATCGGTTTCCTGCAATTCTGCCCCGCTTTCAAGTCCTCTTGGCAGCCTTACTTCAGTCTATTTTTGGACGATAGCTGTCATTTATAACTCTGCAGGTTTGTGAATTACAGTGCCCCTGAGCTCCTTTCTTCAACTCGCTTTCTTTTGAGCTGGCCGCAACACCGCAGGATGGCTTCAGGCCCTAATCTGGTTCCGGCCCGGCACGCTGAGCCTTTGGTTAATTCCTCTTCCTGGTGGGAAATGAGAGTTAAATTTGCCCGTCCAGACACCTCCAGCTAGCCTCTCATTGGTTCTCGCTATTCCTGTTCATCTTCCGCAGAAATTGCAAACTGGACCAAACAGGAGGTTAAAGGGACTGACTCTCCAAGTCGGGAGAGTGTTAGTAAAGCGTCTGGGATGTTGCACCCGAGTACCAGGGTACGAAAAGTGTGACATATTTGAACACATCTCCCGATCACATGGTTGATCATACTCTAGGTTCCACATGCATGTTTTAGCTGAAGGAAGAATACCTTAAACCTGGGTAGTTGAAACCCGTGGAATGGGTACCATGCAATATGACTTCAAAGGGTCTTCATTTGCTCACCGAACCTCTCCAATCCTATCACTGCTGGGTTTATGCCCCTGTACACATGCTTGATTCTCTTTCGGATACATAGCAATCCATAGGTTTTAAGATACTTACTAGTCAGGTACATTCTTAGGCGTTTAATCTGCGGTGTTGAGTCCATTTCTTTGAGCAAGGAGTAGCTCTTGTCTATTCCATATTTGGCTTAAGGAACTTTATCTGTGCTCATTTCAATCTCTGGTTTTATGCAGCACCCCAACTCACCTTTACCCTTAAGCAAGCATAAGTTGTTTTCTAAATTTGAGACCCTGTTCTGTTCTGTAATTCAGTTCCTGTGTAGCCAAGTTTCCATTCCGTGTATTACTGATATCTTATGATGTTTCTTTTTCTGTGTGACTTATTTCAGTTAGAATCATCATACCTGAATCCACTCATTGTGCTGCTAAGGGCCTGATGACACAGATTTCATTGCTGAGTGATATTGCTTTGTAAGTAAATACCACAACTTCTTTATCCATTTTTCACTTTCTGCGATGTTGAACTTGTACTGTAAACGAGGTTCTTGTAAACAGAGGTGTTCCAAACTTTGGGGTGGCTGTGTCTTTTTGATTTTAAATTCCCTAAGCTATAGGACCATAAGTGGAAGTGCCCTAGGCTCTGTTGCTTTGTTTTTTAGATGTTTCAGGAAACACCATACACTTCTCCCGAGTGTCTGTTGGCAATTTACATCCCGCCCATCAGCATAACAAGGCTCCCAGTTCTCCATGGCCTGTCCTGCCTTTCTGGATTTTACACTTTTTTCAGATGGCCCTTTTGACCGGGGGGAATTGAGACTTCATTGTAGTGCAGATTTCCTTTGCAAGCTTGCTTGGTTGGCCAAAAAGGGCGTATGCGTTTTTTCCTGAATATATTCAGGAAAAAACGCATACGCCCTTTTTGGCCAAGTGCATCATTGTGGACGTTCTGCCTCTTTTCCTATGCTTTCAATGCAATTCCAGTCTACCTCCTGAAATCGGTTTCCTGCAATTCTGCCCCGCTTTCAAGTCCTCTTGGCAGCCTTACTTCAGTCTATTTTTGGACGATAGCTGTCATTTATAACTCTGCAGGTTTGTGAATTACAGTGCCCCTGAGCTCCTTTCTTCAACTCGCTTTCTTGTGAGCTGGCCGCAACACCGCAGGATGGCTTCAGGCCCTAATCTGGTTCCGGCCCGGCATGCTGAGCCTTTGGTTAATTCCTCTTCCTGGTGGGAAATGAGAGTTAAATTTGCCCGTTCAGACACCTCCAGCTAGTCTCTCATTGGTTCTCGCTATTCCTGTTCATCTTCCGCAGAAATTGCAAACTGGGCCAAACAGGAGGTTAAAGGGACTGACTCTCCAAGTCGGGAGAGTGTTCGTAAAGCGTCTGGAATGTTGCACCCAAGTACCAGGGGAGGAAAACTGAGACATATTTGAACACGTCTCCCGTTCACATGGTTGATCATACTCTGGGTTCCACATGCATGTTTTAGCTGAAGGAAGAATTCCTTAAACCTGGAGAGTTGAGACCCGTGTAATGGGTACCATGCAATATGACTTCAAAGGGTCTTCATTTGCTCACCGAACCTCTCCAATCCTATCACTGCTGCGTTTATGCCCCTGTACACACGCTTGATTCTCTTTCGGAGACATAGCAATCCATAGGTTTTAAGATACTTACTAGTCAGGTACATTCTTAGGCGTTTAATATGGGGTGTTGAGTCCATTTCGTTGAGCAAGGAGTAGCTCTTGTCTATTCCATATTTGGCTTAAGGAACTTTATCTGTGCTCATTTCAATCTCTGGTTTTATGCAGCACCCCAACTCACCTTTCCCCTTAAGCAAGCATAAGTTGGTTTTCTAAATTTGAGACCCTGTTCTGTTTTGGAATGCAGTTCCTGTGTAGCCAAGTTTACATTCCGTGTATTAGTGATACCTTATGATGTTTCTTTTTCTGTGTGACTTATTTCAGTTAGAATCATCGTACCTGAATCCACTCATTATGCTGCTATGGGCCTGATGACATAGATTTCATTGCTGAGTTATACTGCATTGTACGTAAGTACCACAAGTTCTTTATCCATTTTTCACTTTCTGTGATATTGAACTTGTACGGTAAATGAGGTTCTTGTAAACGGAGGCGTCCCAAACTTTGGGGTGGCTGTGTCTTTTTGATTTTAATTTCCGTAAGCTATAGGACCATAAGTGGAAGTGCCCTGGCTCTGTTGCTTTGTTTTTTAGATGTTTCAGGAAACACCATACACTTCTCCCCAGTGGTTGTTGGCAATTTACATCCCGCCCATCAGCATAACAAGGCTCCCAGTTCTCCATGGCCTGTCCTGCCTTTCTGGATTTTACACTTTTTTCAGATGGCCCTTTTGACCGGGGAGAAGTGAGACTTCATTGTAGTGCAGATTTCCTTTGCAAGTTTGCTTGGTTGGCCAAAAAGGGCGTATGCGTTTTTTCCTGAATATATTCAGGAAAAAACGCATATGCCCTTTTTGGCCAAGTGCATCATTGTGGACGTTCTGCCTCTTTTCCTATGCTTTCAATGCAATTCCAGTCTACCTCCTGAAATCGGTTTCCTGCAATTCTGCCCCGCTTTCAAGTCCTCTTGGCAGCCTTACTTCATTCTATTTTTGGACGATAGCTGTCATTTATAACTCTGCAGGTTTGTGAATTACAGTGCCCCTGAGCTCCTTTCTTCAACTCGCTTTCTTGTGACCTGGCCGCAACACCGCAGGATGGCTTCAGGCCCTAATCTGTTTCTGGCACGGCACGCTGAGCCTTTGGTTAATTCCTCTTCCTGGTGGGAAATGAGAGTTAAATTTGCCCGTCCAGACACCTCCAGCTAGCCTCTCATTGGTTCTCGCTATTCCTGTTCATCTTCCGCAGAAATTGCAAACTGGGCCAAACAGGAGGTTAAAGGGACTGACTCTCCAAGTCGGGAGAGTGTTCGTAAAGCGTCTGGAATGTTGCACCCGAGTACCAGGGGAGGAAAACTGAGACATATTTGAACATGTCTCCCGTTCACATGGTTGATCATACTCTGGGTTCCACATGCATGTTTTAGCTGAAGGAAGAATTCCTTAAACCTGGAGAGTTGAGACCCGTGTAATGGGTACCATGCAATATGACTTCAAAGGGTCTTCATTTGCTCACCGAACCTCTCCAATCCTATCACTGCTGCGTTTATGCCCCTGTACACACGCTTGATTCTCTTTCGGAGACACAGCAATCCATAGGTTTTAAGATACTTACTAGTCAGGTACATTCTTAGGCGTTTAATATGGGGTGTTGAGTCCATTTCGTTGAGCAAGGAGTAGCTCTTGTCTATTCCATATTTGGCTTAAGGAACTTTATCTGTGCTCATTTCAATCTCTGGTTTTATGCAGCACCCCAACTCACCTTTCCCCTTAAGCAAGCATAAGTTGGTTTTCTAAATTTGAGACCCTGTTCTGTTTTGGAATGCAGTTCCTGTGTAGCCAAGTTTACATTCCGTGTATTAGTGATACCTTATGATGTTTCTTTTTCTGTGTGACTTATTTCAGTTAGAATCATCGTACCTGAATCCACTCATTATGCTGCTATGGGCCTGATGACATAGATTTCATTGCTGAGTGATACTGCATTGTACGTAAGTACCACAAGTTCTTTATCCATTTTTCACTTTCTGTGATATTGAACTTGTACGGTAAACGAGGTTCTTGTAAACAGAGGCGTCCCAAACTTTGGGGTGGCTGTGTCTTTTTGATTTTAATTTCCCTAAGCTATAGGACCATAAGTGGAAGTGCCCTAGGCTCTGTTGCTTTGTTTTTTAGATGTTTCAGGAAACACCATACACTTCTCCCGAGTGTCTGTTGGCAATTTACATCCCGCCCATCAGCATAACAAGGCTCCCAGTTCTCAATGGCCTGTCCTGCCTTTCTGGATTTTACACTTTTTTCAGATGGCCCTTTTGACCGGGGGGAAGTGAGACTTCATTGTAGTGCAGATTTCCTTTGCAAGCTTGCTTGGTTGGCCAAAAAGGGCGTATGCGTTTTTTCCTTCAGGAAAAAACGCATACGCCCTTTTTGGCCAAGTGCATCATTGTGGACGTTCTGCCTCTTTTCCTATGCTTTCAATGCAATTCCAGTCTACCTCCTGAAATCGGTTTCCTGCAATTCTGCCCCGCTTTCAAGTCCTCTTGGCAGCCTTACTTCAGTCTATTTTTGGACGATAGCTGTCATTTATAACTCTGCAGGTTTGTGAATTACAGTGCCCCTGAGCTCCTTTCTTCAACTCGCTTTCTTTTGAGCTGGCCGCAACACCGCAGGATGGCTTCAGGCCCTAATCTGGTTCCGGCCCGGCACGCTGAGCCTTTGGTTAATTCCTCTTCCTGGTGGGAAATGAGAGTTAAATTTGCCCGTCCAGACACCTCCAGCTAGCCTCTCATTGGTTCTCGCTATTCCTGTTCATCTTCCGCAGAAATTGCAAACTGGACCAAACAGGAGGTTAAAGGGACTGACTCTCCAAGTCGGGAGAGTGTTAGTAAAGCGTCTGGGATGTTGCACCCGAGTACCAGGGTACGAAAAGTGTGACATATTTGAACACATCTCCCGATCACATGGTTGATCATACTCTAGGTTCCACATGCATGTTTTAGCTGAAGGAAGAATACCTTAAACCTGGGTAGTTGAAACCCGTGGAATGGGTACCATGCAATATGACTTCAAAGGGTCTTCATTTGCTCACCGAACCTCTCCAATCCTATCACTGCTGGGTTTATGCCCCTGTACACATGCTTGATTCTCTTTCGGATACATAGCAATCCATAGGTTTTAAGATACTTACTAGTCAGGTACATTCTTTGGCGTTTAATCTGCGGTGTTGAGTCCATTTCTTTGAGCAAGGAGTAGCTCTTGTCTATTCCATATTTGGCTTAAGGAACTTTATCTGTGCTCATTTCAATCTCTGGTTTTATGCAGCACCCCAACTCACCTTTACCCTTAAGCAAGCATAAGTTGTTTTCTAAATTTGAGACCCTGTTCTGTTCTGTAATTCAGTTCCTGTGTAGCCAAGTTTCCATTCCGTGTATTACTGATATCTTATGATGTTTCTTTTTCTGTGTGACTTATTTCAGTTAGAATCATCATACCTGAATCCACTCATTGTGCTGCTAAGGGCCTGATGACACAGATTTCATTGCTGAGTGATATTGCTTTGTAAGTAAATACCACAACTTCTTTATCCATTTTTCACTTTCTGCGATGTTGAACTTGTACTGTAAACGAGGTTCTTGTAAACAGAGGTGTTCCAAACTTTGGGGTGGCTGTGTCTTTTTGATTTTAAATTCCCTAAGCTATAGGACCATAAGTGGAAGTGCCCTAGGCTCTGTTGCTTTGTTTTTTAGATGTTTCAGGAAACACCATACACTTCTCCCGAGTGTCTGTTGGCAATTTACATCCCGCCCATCAGCATAACAAGGCTCCCAGTTCTCCATGGCCTGTCCTGCCTTTCTGGATTTTACACTTTTTTCAGATGGCCCTTTTGACCGGGGGGAATTGAGACTTCATTGTAGTGCAGATTTCCTTTGCAAGCTTGCTTGGTTGGCCAAAAAGGGCGTATGCGTTTTTTCCTGAATATATTCAGGAAAAAACGCATACGCCCTTTTTGGCCAAGTGCATCATTGTGGACGTTCTGCCTCTTTTCCTATGCTTTCAATGCAATTCCAGTCTACCTCCTGAAATCGGTTTCCTGCAATTCTGCCCCGCTTTCAAGTCCTCTTGGCAGCCTTACTTCAGTCTATTTTTGGACGATAGCTGTCATTTATAACTCTGCAGGTTTGTGAATTACAGTGCCCCTGAGCTCCTTTCTTCAACTCGCTTTCTTGTGAGCTGGCCGCAACACCGCAGGATGGCTTCAGGCCCTAATCTGGTTCCGGCCCGGCATGCTGAGCCTTTGGTTAATTCCTCTTCCTGGTGGGAAATGAGAGTTAAATTTGCCCGTTCAGACACCTCCAGCTAGTCTCTCATTGGTTCTCGCTATTCCTGTTCATCTTCCGCAGAAATTGCAAACTGGGCCAAACAGGAGGTTAAAGGGACTGACTCTCCAAGTCGGGAGAGTGTTCGTAAAGCGTCTGGAATGTTGCACCCAAGTACCAGGGGAGGAAAACTGAGACATATTTGAACACGTCTCCCGTTCACATGGTTGATCATACTCTGGGTTCCACATGCATGTTTTAGCTGAAGGAAGAATTCCTTAAACCTGGAGAGTTGAGACCCGTGTAATGGGTACCATGCAATATGACTTCAAAGGGTCTTCATTTGCTCACCGAACCTCTCCAATCCTATCACTGCTGCGTTTATGCCCCTGTACACACGCTTGATTCTCTTTCGGAGACATAGCAATCCATAGGTTTTAAGATACTTACTAGTCAGGTACATTCTTAGGCGTTTAATATGGGGTGTTGAGTCCATTTCGTTGAGCAAGGAGTAGCTCTTGTCTATTCCATATTTGGCTTAAGGAACTTTATCTGTGCTCATTTCAATCTCTGGTTTTATGCAGCACCCCAACTCACCTTTCCCCTTAAGCAAGCATAAGTTGGTTTTCTAAATTTGAGACCCTGTTCTGTTTTGGAATGCAGTTCCTGTGTAGCCAAGTTTACATTCCGTGTATTAGTGATACCTTATGATGTTTCTTTTTCTGTGTGACTTATTTCAGTTAGAATCATCGTACCTGAATCCACTCATTATGCTGCTATGGGCCTGATGACATAGATTTCATTGCTGAGTGATACTGCATTGTACGTAAGTACCACAAGTTCTTTATCCATTTTTCACTTTCTGTGATATTGAACTTGTACGGTAAACGAGGTTCTTGTAAACGGAGGCGTCCCAAACTTTGGGGTGGCTGTGTCTTTTTGATTTTAAAATCCCTAAGCTATAGGACCATAAGTGGAAGTGCCCTAGGCTCTGTTGCTTTGTTTTTTAGATGTTTCAGGAAACACCATACATTTCTCCTGAGTGTCTGTTGGCAATTTACATCCCGCCCATCAGCATAACAAGGCTCCCAGTTCTCCATGGCCAGTCCTGCCTTTCTGGATTTTACACTTTTTTCAGATGGTCCTTTTGACCGGGGAGAAGTGAGACTTCATTGTATTGCAGATTTCCTTTGCAAGCTTGCTTGGTTGGCCAAAAAGTGCGTATGCGTTTTTTCCTGAATATATTCAGGAAAAAACGCATACGCCCTTTTTGGCCAAGTGCATCATTGTGGACATTCTGCCTCTTTTCCTATGCTTTCAATGCAATTCCAGTCTACCTCCTGAAATCGGTTTCCTGCAATTCTGCCCCGCTTTCAAGTCCTCTTGGCAGCCTTAGTTCAGTATATTTTTGGACGATAACTGTCATTTATAACTCTGCAGGTTTGTGAATTACAGTGCCCCTGAGCTCCTTTCTTCAACTCGCTTTCTTGTGACCTGGCCGCAACACCGCAGGATGTCTTCAGGTCCTAATCTGGTTCTGGCACGGCACGCTGAGCCTTTGGTTAATTCCTCTTCCTGGTGGGAAATGAGAGTTAAATTTGCCCATCCAGACACCTCCAGCTAGTCTCTCATTGGTTCTCACTATTCCTGTTCATCTTCCACAGAAATTGCAAACTGTGCCAAACAGGAGGTTAAAGGGACTGACTCTCCAAGTGGGGAGAGTGTTAGTAAAGCGTCTGGAATGTTGCACCCGAGTACCAGGGTACGAAAACTGAGACATATTTGAACACGTCTCCCGATCACATGGTTGTTCGTACTCTAGGTTCCACATGCATGTTTTAGCTGAAGGAAGAATACCTTAAACCTGGGTAGTTGAAACCCGTGGAATGGGTACCATGCAATATGACTTCAAAGGGTCTTCATTTGCTCACCGAACCTCTCCAATCCTGTCACTGCTGCGTTTATGCCCCTGTACACATGCTTGATTCTCTTTCGGAGACATAGCAATCCATAGGTTTTAAGATACTTACTAGTCAGGTACATTCTTAGGCGTTTAATATGCGGTGTTGAGTCCATTTCGTTGAGCAAGGAGTAGCTCTTGTCTATTCCATATTTGGCTTAAGGAACTTTATCTGTGCTCATTTCAATCTCTCGTTTTATGCAGCACCCCAACTCACATTTCCCCTTAAGCAAGCATAAGTTGGTTTTCTAAATTTGAGACCCTGTTCTGTTCTGTAATTCAGTTCCTGTGTAGCCAAGTTTACATTCCGTGTATTACTGATATCTTATGATGTTTCTTTTTCTGTGTGACTTATTTCAGTTAGAATCATCATACCTGAATCCACTCATTGTGCTGCTAAGGGCCTGATGACATAGATTTCATTGCTGAGTGATATTGCTTTGTAAGTAAATACCACAACTTCTTTATCCATTTTTCACTTTCTGCCATGTTGAACTTGTACTGTAAACGAGGTTCTTGTAAACAGAGGTGTCCCAAACTTTGGGGTGGCTGTGTCTTTTTGATTTTAATTTCCCTAAGCTATAGGACCATAAGTGGAAGTGCCCTAGGCTCTGTTGCTTTGTTTTTTAGATGTTTCAGGAAACACCATACACTTCTCCCCAGTGGTTGTTGGCAATTTACATCCCGCCCATCAGCATAACAAGGCTCCCAGTTCTCCATGGCCTGTCCTGCCTTTCTGGATTTTACACTTTTTTCAGATGGCCCTTTTGACCGGGGGGAAGTGAGACTTCATTTTAGTGCAGATTTCCTTTGCAAGCTTGCTTGGTTGGCCAAAAAGGGCGTATGCGTTTTTTCCTGAATATATTCAGGAAAAAACGCATACGCCCTTTTTGGCCAAGTGCATCATTGTGGACGTTCTGCCTCTTTTCCTATGCTTTCAATGCAATTCCAGTCTACCTCCTGAAATCGGTTTCCTGCAATTCTGCCCCGCTTTCAAGTCCTCTTGGCAGCCTTACTTCAGTCTATTTTTGGACGATAGCTGTCATTTATAACTCTGCAGGTTTGTGAATTACAGTGCCCCTGAGCTCCTTTCTTCAACTCGCTTTCTTTTGAGCTGGCCGCAACACTGCAGGATGGCTTCAGGCCCTAATCTGGTTCCGGCATGGCATGCTGAGCCTTTGGTTAATTCCTCTTCCTGGTGGGAAATAAAAGTTAAATTTGCCCGTCCAGACACCTCCAGCTAGCCTCTCATTGGTTCTCGCTTTTCCTGTTCATCTTCCGCAGAAATTGCAAACTGGGCCAAACAGGAGGTTAAAGGGACTGACTCTCCAAGTCGGGAGAGTGTTAGTAAAGCGTCTGGAATGTTGCACCCGAGTACCAGGGTACGAAAACTGAGACATATTTGAACACGTCTCCCGATCACATGGTTGATCATACTCTAGGTTCCACATGCATGTTTTAGCTGAAGGAAGAATACCTTAAACCTGGGTAGTTGAAACCCGTGGAATGGGTACCATGCAATATGACTTCAAAGGGTCTTCATTTGCTCACCGAACCTCTCCAATCCTATCACTGCTGCGTTTATGCCCCTGTACACACGCTTGATTCTCTTTTGGAGACATAGCAATCCATAGGTTTTAAGATACTTACTAGTCAGGTACATTCTTAGGCGTTTAATATGCGGTGTTGAGTCCATTTCGTTGAGCAAGGAGTAGCTCTTGTCTATTCCATATTTGGCTTAAGGAACTTTATCTGTGCTCATTTCAATCTCTGGTTTTATGCAGCAACCCAACTCACCTTTCCCCTTAAGCAAGCATAAGTTGGTTTTCTAAATTTGAGACCCTGTTCTGTTTTGGAATTCAGTTCCTGTGTAGCCAAGTTTACATTCCGTGTATTAGTGATATCTTATGATGTTTCTTTTTCTGTGTGACTTATTTCAGTTAGAATCATCGTACCTGAATCCACTCATTATGCTGCTACGGGCCTGATGACATAGATTTCATTGCTGAGTGATACTGCATTGTACGTAAGTACCACAAGTTCTTTATCCATTTTTCACTTTCTGTGATATTGAATTTGTACGGTAAACGAGGTTCTTGTAAACAGAGGCGTCCCAAACTTTGGGGTGGCTGTGTCTTTTTGATTTTAATTTCCCTAAGCTATAGGACCATAAGTGGAAGTGCCCTAGGCTCTGTTGCTTTGTTTTTTAGATGTTTCAGGAAACACCATACACTTCTCCCGAGTGTCTGTTGGCAATTTACATCCCGCCCATCAGCATAACAAGGCTCCCAGTTCTCAATGGCCTGTCCTGCCTTTCTGGATTTTACACTTTTTTCAGATGGCCCTTTTGACCGGGGGGAAGTGAGACTTCATTGTAGTGCAGATTTCCTTTGCAAGCTTGCTTGGTTGGCCAAAAAGGGCGTATGCGTTTTTTCCTTCAGGAAAAAACGCATACGCCCTTTTTGGCCAAGTGCATCATTGTGGACGTTCTGCCTCTTTTCCTATGCTTTCAATGCAATTCCAGTCTACCTCCTGAAATCGGTTTCCTGCAATTCTGCCCCGCTTTCAAGTCCTCTTGGCAGCCTTACTTCAGTCTATTTTTGGACGATAGCTGTCATTTATAACTCTGCAGGTTTGTGAATTACAGTGCCCCTGAGCTCCTTTCTTCAACTCGCTTTCTTTTGAGCTGGCCGCAACACCGCAGGATGGCTTCAGGCCCTAATCTGTTTCCGGCCCGGCACGCTGAGCCTTTGGTTAATTCCTCTTCCTGGTGGGAAATGAGAGTTAAATTTGCCCGTCCAGACACCTCCAGCTAGCCTCTCATTGGTTCTCGCTATTCCTGTTCATCTTCCGCAGAAATTGCAAACTGGACCAAACAGGAGGTTAAAGGGACTGACTCTCCAAGTCGGGAGAGTGTTAGTAAAGCGTCTGGGATGTTGCACCCGAGTACCAGGGTACGAAAAGTGTGACATATTTGAACACATCTCCCGATCACATGGTTGATCATACTCTAGGTTCCACATGCATGTTTTAGCTGAAGGAAGAATACCTTAAACCTGGGTAGTTGAAACCCGTGGAATGGGTACCATGCAATATGACTTCAAAGGGTCTTCATTTGCTCACCGAACCTCTCCAATCCTATCACTGCTGGGTTTATGCCCCTGTACACATGCTTGATTCTCTTTCGGATACATAGCAATCCATAGGTTTTAAGATACTTACTAGTCAGGTACATTCTTAGGCGTTTAATCTGCGGTGTTGAGTCCATTTCTTTGAGCAAGGAGTAGCTCTTGTCTATTCCATATTTGGCTTAAGGAACTTTATCTGTGCTCATTTCAATCTCTGGTTTTATGCAGCACCCCAACTCACCTTTACCCTTAAGCAAGCATAAGTTGTTTTCTAAATTTGAGACCCTGTTCTGTTCTGTAATTCAGTTCCTGTGTAGCCAAGTTTCCATTCCGTGTATTACTGATATCTTATGATGTTTCTTTTTCTGTGTGACTTATTTCAGTTAGAATCATCATACCTGAATCCACTCATTGTGCTGCTAAGGGCCTCATGACACAGATTTCATTGCTGAGTGATATTGCTTTGTAAGTAAATACCACAACTTCTTTATCCATTTTTCACTTTCTGCAATGTTGAACTTGTACTGTAAACGAGGTTCTTGTAAACAGAGGTGTTCCAAACTTTGGGGTGGCTGTGTCTTTTTGATTTTAAATTCCCTAAGCTATAGGACCATAAGTGGAAGTGCCCTAGGCTCTGTTGCTTTGTTTTTTAGATGTTTCAGGAAACACCATACACTTCTCCCAAGTGTCTGTTGGCAATTTACATCCCGCCCATCAGCATAACAAGGCTCCCAGTTCTCCATGGCCTGTCCTGCCTTTCTGGATTTTACACTTTTTTCAGATGGCCCTTTTGACCGGGGGGAATTGAGACTTCATTGTAGTGCAGATTTCCTTTGCAAGCTTGCTTGGTTGGCCAAAAAGGGCGTATGCGTTTTTTCCTGAATATATTCAGGAAAAAACGCATACGCCCTTTTTGGCCAAGTGCATCATTGTGGACGTTCTGCCTCTTTTCCTATGCTTTCAATGCAATTCCAGTCTACCTCCTGAAATCGGTTTCCTGCAATTCTGCCCCGCTTTCAAGTCCTCTTGGCAGCCTTACTTCAGTCTATTTTTGGACGATAGCTGTCATTTATAACTCTGCAGGTTTGTGAATTACAGTGCCCCTGAGCTCCTTTCTTCAACTCGCTTTCTTGTGAGCTGGCCGCAACACCGCAGGATGGCTTCAGGCCCTAATCTGGTTCCGGCCCGGCATGCTGAGCCTTTGGTTAATTCCTCTTCCTGGTGGGAAATGAGAGTTAAATTTGCCCGTTCAGACACCTCCAGCTAGTCTCTCATTGGTTCTCGCTATTCCTGTTCATCTTCCGCAGAAATTGCAAACTGGGCCAAACAGGAGGTTAAAGGGACTGACTCTCCAAGTCGGGAGAGTGTTAGTAAAGCGTCTGGAATGTTGCACCCAAGTACCAGGGGAGGAAAACTGAGACATATTTGAACACGTCTCCCGTTCACATGGTTGATCATACTCTGGGTTCCACATGAATGTTTTAGCTGAAGGTAGAATACCTTAAACCTGGAGAGTTGAGACCCGTGTAATGGGTACCATGCAATATGACTTCAAAGGATCTTCATTTGCTCACCGAACCTCTCCAATCCTATCACTGCTGCGTTTATGCCCCTGTACACACGCTTGATTCTCTTTTGGAGACATAGCAATCCATAGGTTTTAAGATACTTACTAGTCAGGTACATTCTTAGGCGTTTAATATGGGGTGTTGAGTCCATTTCGTTGAGCAAGGAGTAGCTCTTGTCTATTCCATATTTGGCTTAAGGAACTTTATCTGTGCTCATTTCAATCTCTGGTTTTATGCAGCACCCCAACTCACCTTTACCCTTAAGCAAGCATAAGTTGGTTTTCTAAATTTGAGACCCTGTTCTGTTTTGGAATGCAGTTCCTGTGTAGCCAAGTTTACATTCCGTGTATTAGTGATATCTTATGATGTTTCTTTTTCTGTGTGACTTATTTCAGTTAGAATCATCGTACCTGAATCCACTCATTATGCTGCTACGGGCCTGATGACATAGATTTCATTGCTGAGTGATACTGCATTGTACGTAAGTACCACAAGTTCTTTATCCATTTTTCACTTTCTGTGATATTGAACTTGTACTGTAAACGAGGTTCTTGTAAACGGAGGCGTCCCAAACTTTGGGGTGGCTGTGTCTTTTTGATTTTAATTTCCCTAAGCTATAGGACCATAAGTGGAAGTGCCCTAGGCTCTGTTGCTTTGTTTTTTAGATGTTTCAGGAAACACCATACACTTCTCCCCAGTGGTTGTTGGCAATTTACATCCCGCCCATCAGCATAACAAGGCTCCCAGTTCTCCATGGCCTGTCCTGCCTTTCTGGATTTTACACTTTTTTCAGATGGCCCTTTTGACCGGGGGGAAGTGAGACTTCATTGTAGTGCAGATTTCCTTTGCAAGCTTGCTTGGTTGGCCAAAAAGGGCGTATGCGTTTTTTCCTGAATATATTCAGGAAAAAACGCATACGCCCTTTTTGGCCAAGTGCATCATTGTGGACGTTCTGCCTCTTTTCCTATGCTTTCAATGCAATTCCAGTCTACCTCCTGAAATCGGTTTCCTGCAATTCTGCCCCGCTTTCAAGTCCTCTTGGCAGCCTTACTTCAGTCTATTTTTGGACGATAGCTGTCATTTATAACTCTGCAGGTTTGTGAATTACAGTGCCCCTGAGCTCCTTTCTTCAACTCGCTTTCTTGTGACCTGGCCGCAACACCGCAGGATGTCTTCAGGTCCTAATCTGGTTCTGGCACGGCACGCTGAGCCTTTGGTTAATTCCTCTTCCTGGTGGGAAATGAGAGTTAAATTTGCCCATCCAGACACCTCCAGCTAGTCTCTCATTGGTTCTCACTATTCCTGTTCATCTTCCACAGAAATTGCAAACTGTGCCAAACAGGAGGTTAAAGGGACTGACTCTCCAAGTGGGGAGAGTGTTAGTAAAGCGTCTGGAATGTTGCACCCGAGTACCAGGGTACGAAAAATGAGACATATTTGAACACGTCTCCCGATCACATGGTTGTTCGTACTCTAGGTTCCACATGCATGTTTTAGCTGAAGGAAGAATACCTTAAACCTGGGTAGTTGAAACCCGTGGAATGGGTACCATGCAATATGACTTCAAAGGGTCTTCATTTGCTCACCGAACCTCTCCAATCCTGTCACTGCTGCGTTTATGCCCCTGTACACATGCTTGATTCTCTTTCGGAGACATAGCAATCCATAGGTTTTAAGATACTTACTAGTCAGGTACATTCTTAGGCGTTTAATATGCGGTGTTGAGTCCATTTCGTTGAGCAAGGAGTAGCTCTTGTCTATTCCATATTTGGCTTAAGGAACTTTATCTGTGCTCATTTCAATCTCTCGTTTTATGCAGCACCCCAACTCACATTTCCCCTTAAGCAAGCATAAGTTGGTTTTCTAAATTTGAGACCCTGTTCTGTTCTGTAATTCAGTTCCTGTGTAGCCAAGTTTACATTCCGTGTATTACTGATATCTTATGATGTTTCTTTTTCTGTGTGACTTATTTCAGTTAGAATCATCATACCTGAATCCACTCATTGTGCTGCTAAGGGCCTGATGACATAGATTTCATTGCTGAGTGATATTGCTTTGTAAGTAAATACCACAACTTCTTTATCCATTTTTCACTTTCTGCCATGTTGAACTTGTACTGTAAACGAGGTTCTTGTAAACAGAGGTGTCCCAAACTTTGGGGTGGCTGTGTCTTTTTGATTTTAATTTCCCTAAGCTATAGGACCATAAGTGGAAGTGCCCTAGGCTCTGTTGCTTTGTTTTTTAGATGTTTCAGGAAACACCATACACTTCTCCCCAGTGGTTGTTGGCAATTTACATCCCGCCCATCAGCATAACAAGGCTCCCAGTTCTCCATGGCCTGTCCTGCCTTTCTGGATTTTACACTTTTTTCAGATGGCCCTTTTGACCGGGGGGAAGTGAGACTTCATTTTAGTGCAGATTTCCTTTGCAAGCTTGCTTGGTTGGCCAAAAAGGGCGTATGCGTTTTTTCCTGAATATATTCAGGAAAAAACGCATACGCCCTTTTTGGCCAAGTGCATCATTGTGGACGTTCTGCCTCTTTTCCTATGCTTTCAATGCAATTCCAGTCTACCTCCTGAAATCGGTTTCCTGCAATTCTGCCCCGCTTTCAAGTCCTCTTGGCAGCCTTACTTCAGTCTATTTTTGGACGATAGCTGTCATTTATAACTCTGCAGGTTTGTGAATTACAGTGCCCCTGAGCTCCTTTCTTCAACTCGCTTTCTTGTGAGCTGGCCGCAACACTGCAGGATGGCTTCAGGCCCAAATTGGTTCCGGCATGGCATGCTGAGCCTTTGGTTAATTCCTCTTCCTGGTGGGAAATAAAAGTTAAATTTGCCCGTCCAGACACCTCCAGCTAGCCTCTCATTGGTTCTCGCTTTTCCTGTTCATCTTCCGCAGAAATTGCAAACTGGGCCAAACAGGAGGTTAAAGGGACTGACTCTCCAAGTCGGGAGAGTGTTAGTAAAGCGTCTGGAATGTTGCACCCGAGTACCAGGGTACGAAAACTGAGACATATTTGAACACGTCTCCCGATCACATGGTTGATCATACTCTAGGTTCCACATGCATGTTTTAGCTGAAGGAAGAATACCTTAAACCTGGGTAGTTGAAACCCGTGGAATGGGTACCATGCAATATGACTTCAAAGGGTCTTCATTTGCTCACCGAACCTCTCCAATCCTATCACTGCTGCGTTTATGCCCCTGTACACACGCTTGATTCTCTTTTGGAGACATAGCAATCCATAGGTTTTAAGATACTTACTAGTCAGGTACATTCTTAGGCGTTTAATATGCGGTGTTGAGTCCATTTCGTTGAGCAAGGAGTAGCTCTTGTCTATTCCATATTTGGCTTAAGGAACTTTATCTGTGCTCATTTCAATCTCTGGTTTTATGCAGCAACCCAACTCACCTTTCCCCTTAAGCAAGCATAAGTTGGTTTTCTAAATTTGAGACCCTGTTCTGTTTTGGAATTCAGTTCCTGTGTAGCCAAGTTTACATTCCGTGTATTAGTGATATCTTATGATGTTTATTTTTCTGTGTGACTTATTTCAGTTAGAATCATCATACCTGAATCCACTCATTATGCTGCTACGGGCCTGATGACATAGATTTCATTGCTGAGTGATACTGCATTGTACGTAAGTACCACAAGTTCTTTATCCATTTTTCACTTTCTGTGATATTGAACTTGTACGGTAAACGAGGTTCTTGTTAACAGAGGCGTCCCAAACTTTGGGGTGGCTGTGTCTTTTTGATTTTAATTTCCCTAAGCTATAGGACCATAAGTGGAAGTGCCCTAGGCTCTGTTGATTTGTTTTTTAGATGTTTCAGGAAACACCATACACTTCTCCCGAGTGTCTGTTGGCAATTTACATCCCACCCATCAGCATAACAAGGCTCCCAGTTCTCCATGGCCTGTCCTGCCTTTCTGGATTTTACACTTTTTTCAGATGGCCCTTTTGACCGGGGGGAAGTGAGACTTCATTGAAGTGCAGATTTCCTTTGCAAGCTTGCTTGGTTGGCCAAACAGGGCGTATGCGTTTTTTCCTGAATATATTCAGGAAAAAACGCATACGCCCTTTTTGGCCAAGTGCATCATTGTGGACGTTCTGCCTCTTTTCCTATGCTTTCAATGCAATTCCAGTCTACCTCCTGAAATCGGTTTCCTGCAATTCTGCCCCACTTTCAAGTCCTCTTGGCAGCCTTACTTCAGTCTATTTTTGGACGATAGCTGTCATTTATAACTCTGCAGGTTTGTGAATTACAGTGCCCCTGAGCTCCTTTCTTCAACTCGCTTTCTTTTGAGCTGGCCGCAACACCGCAGGATGGCTTCAGGCCCTAATCTGGTTCTGGCACGGCACGCTGAGCCTTTGGTTAATTCCTCTTCCTGGTGGGAAATGAGAGTTAAATTTGCCCGTCCAGACACCTCCAGCTAGTCTCTCATTGGTTCTCGCTATTCCTGTTCATCTTCCGCAGAAATTGCAAACTGGGCCAAACAGGAGGTTAAAGGGACTGACTCTCCAAATCGGGAGAGTGTTAGTAAAGCGTCTGGAATGTTGCACCCGAGTACCAGGGTACGAAAACTGAGACATATTTGAACACGTCTCCCGATCACATGGTTGATCATACTCTAGGTTCCACATGCATGTTTTAGCTGAAGGAAGAATACCTTAAACCTGGGTAGTTGAAACCCGTGGAATGGGTACCATGCAATATGACTTCAAAGGGTCTTCATTTGCTCACCGAACCTCTCCAATCCTATCACTGCTGCGTTTATGGCCCTGTACACATGCTTGATTCTCTTTCGGAGACATAGCAATCCATAGGTTTTAAGATACTTACTAGTCAGGTACATTCTTAGGCGTTTAATATGCGGTGTTGAGTCCATTTCGTTGAGCAAGGAGTAGCTCTTGTCTATTCCATATTTGGCTTAAGGAACTTTATCTGTGCTCATTTCAATCTCTGGTTTTATGCAGCACCCCAACTCACCTTTCCCGTTAAGCAAGCATAAGTTGGTTTTCTAAATTTGAGACGCTGTTCTGTTCTGTAATTCAGTTCCTGTGTAGCCAAGTTTACATTCCGTGTATTACTGATAACTTATGATGTTTCTTTTTCTGTGTGACTTATTTCAGTTAGAATCATCATACCTGAATCCACTCATTGTGCTGCTAAGGGCCTGATGACATAGATTTCATTGCTGAGTGATATTGCTTTGTAAGTGAATACCACAACTTCTTTATCCATTTTTCACTTTCTGCGATGTTGAACTTGTACTGTAAACGAGGTTCTTGTAAACAGAGGCGTCCCAAACTTTGGGGTGGCTGTGTCTTTTTGATTTTAATTTCCCTAAGCTATAGGACCATAAGTGGAAGTGCCCTAGGCTCTGTTGCTTTGTTTTTTAGATGTTTCAGGAAACACCATACACTTCTCCCAAGTGTCTGTTGGCAATTTACATCCCGCCCATCAGCATAACAAGGCTCCCAGTTCTCAATGGCCTGTTGCCTTTCTGGATTTTACACTTTTTTTAGATGGCCCTTTTGACCAGGGAGAAGTGAGACTTCATTGTAGTGCAGATTTCCTTTGCAAGCTTGCTTGGTTGGCCAAAAAGGGCGTATGCGTTTTTTCCTGAATATATTCAGGAAAAAACGCATACGCCCTTTTTGGCCAAGTGCATCATTGTGGACGTTCTGCCTCTTTTCCTATGCTTTCAATGCAATTCCAGTCTACCTCCTGAAATCGGTTTCCTGCAATTCTGCCCCGCTTTCAAGTCCTCTTGGCAGCCTTACTTCAGTCTATTTTTGGACGATAGCTGTCATTTACAACTCTGCAGGTTTGTGAATTACAGTGCCCCTGAGCTCCTTTCTTCAACTCGCTTTCTTGTGACCTGGCCGCAACACCGCAGGATGGCTTCAGGCCCTAATCTGGTTCCGGCCCGGCATGCTGAGCCTTTGGTTAATTCCTCTTCCTGGTGGGAAATGAGAGTTAAATTTGCCCGTCCAGACACCTCCAGCTAGTCTCTCATTGGTTCTCGCTATTCCTGTTCATCTTCCGCAGAAATTGCAAACTGGGCCAAACAGGAGGTTAAAGGGACTGACTCTCCAAGTCGGGAGAGTGTTAGTAAAGCGTCTGGAATGTTGCACCCGAGTACCAGGGGAGGAAAACTGAGACATATTTGAACACGTCTCCCGTTCACATGGTTGATCATACTCTGGGTTCCACATGCATGTTTTAGCTGAAGGAAGAATACCTTAAACCTGGAGAGTTGAGACCCGTGTAATGGGTACCATGCAATATGACTTCAAAGGGTCTTCATTTGCTCACCGAACCTCTCCAATCCTATCACTGCTGCGTTTATGCCCCTGTACATACGCTTGATTCTCTTTTGGAGACATAGCAATCCATAGGTTTTAAGATACTTACTAGTCAGGTACATTCTTAGGCGTTTAATATGAGGTTTTGAGTCCATTTCGTTGAGCAAGGAGTAGCTCTTGTCTATTCCATATTTGGCTTAAGGAACTTTATCTGTGCTCATTTCAATCTCTGGTTTTATGCAGCACCCCAACTCACCTTTCCCCTTAAGCAAGCATAAGTTGGTTTTCTAAATTTGAGACCCTGTTCTGTTTTGGAATGCAGTTCCTGTGTAGCCAAGTTTACATTCCGTGTATTACTGATATCTTATGATGTTTCTTTTTCTGTGTGACTTATTTCAGTTAGAATCATCGTACCTGAATCCACTCATTATGCTGCTACGGGCCTGATGACATAGATTTCATTGCTGAGTGATACTGCATTGTACTTAAGTACCACAAGTTCTTTATCCATTTTTCACTTTCTGTGATATTGAACTTGTACGGTAAACGAGGTTCTTGTAAACGGAGACGTCCCAAACTTTGCGGTGGCTGTGTCTTTTTGATTTTAATTTCCCTAAGCTATAGGACCATAAGTGGAAGTGACCTAGGCTCTGTTGCTTTGTTTTTTAGATGTTTCAGGAAACACCATACACTTCTCCTGAGTGTCTGTTGGCAATTTACATCCCGCCCATCAGCATAACAAGGCTCCCAGTTCTCCATGGCCTGTCCTGCCTTTCTGGATTTTACACTTTTTTCAGATGGCCCTTTTGACCGTGGGGAAGTGAGACTTCATTTTAGTGCAGATTTCCTTTGCAAGCTTGCTTGGTTGGCCAAAAAGGGCGTATGCGTTTTTTCCTGAATATATTCAGGAAAAAACGCATACGCCCTTTTTGGCCAAGTGCATCATTGTGGACGTTCTGCCTCTTTTCCTATGCTTTCAATGCAATTCCAGTCTACCTCCTGAAATCGGTTTCCTGCAATTCTGCCCCGCTTTCAAGTCCTCTTGGCAGCCTTACTTCAGTCTATTTTTGGACGATAGCTGTCATTTATAACTCTGCAGGTTTGTGAATTACAGTGCCCCTGAGCTCCTTTCTTCAACTCGCTTTCTTTTGAGCTGGCCGCAACACTGCAGGATGGCTTCAGGCCCTAATCTGGTTCCGGCATGGCATGCTGAGCCTTTGGTTAATTCCTCTTCCTGGTGGGAAATAAAAGTTAAATTTGCCCGTCCAGACACCTCCAGCTAGTCTCTCATTGGTTCTCGCTTTTCCTGTTCATCTTCCGCAGAAATTGCAAACTGGGCCAAACAGGAGGTTAAAGGGACTGACTCTCCAAGTCGGGAGAGTGTTAGTAAAGCGTCTGGAATGTTGCACCCGAGTACCAGGGTACGAAAACTGAGACATATTTGAACACGTCTCCCGATCACATGTTTGATCATACTCTAGGTTCCACATGCATGTTTTAGCTGAAGGAAGAATACCTTAAACCTGGGTAGTTGAAACCCGTGGAATGGGTACCATGCAATATGACTTCAAAGGGTCTTCATTTGCTCACCGAACCTCTCCAATCCTATCACTGCTGCGTTTATGCCCCTGTACACACGCTTGATTCTCTTTTGGAGACATAGCAATCCATAGGTTTTAAGATACTTACTAGTCAGGTACATTCTTAGGCGTTTAATATGCGGTGTTGAGTCCATTTCGTTGAGCAAGGAGTAGCTCTTGTCTATTCCATATTTGGCTTAAGGAACTTTATCTGTGCTCATTTCAATCTCTGGTTTTATGCAGCAACCCAACTCACCTTTCCCCTTAAGCAAGCATAAGTTGGTTTTCTAAATTTGAGAACCTGTTCTGTTTTGGAATTCAGTTCCTGTGTAGCCAAGTTTACATTCCGTGTATTAGTGATATCTTATGATGTTTATTTTTCTGTGTGACTTATTTCAGTTAGAATCATCGTACCTGAATCCACTCATTATGCTGCTACGGGCCTGATGACATAGATTTCATTGCTGAGTGATACTGCATTGTACGTAAGTACCACAAGTTCTTTATCCATTTTTCACTTTCTGTGATATTGAACTTGTACGGTAAACGAGGTTCTTGTAAACAGAGGCGTCCCAAACTTTGGGGTGGCTGTGTCTTTTTGATTTTAATTTCCCTAAGCTATAGGACCATAAGTGGAAGTGCCCTAGGCTCTGTTGCTTTGATTTTTAGATGTTTCAGGAAACACCATACACTTCTCCCGAGTGTCTGTTGGCAATTTACATCCCACCCATCAGCATAACAAGGCTCCCAGTTCTCCATGGCCTGTCCTGCCTTTCTGGATTTTACACTTTTTTCAGATGGCCCTTTTGACCGGGGGGAAGTGAGACTTCATTGAAGTGCAGATTTCCTTTGCAAGCTTGCTTGGTTGGCCAAACAGGGCGTATGCGTTTTTTCCTGAATATATTCAGGAAAAAACGCATACGCCCTTTTTGGCCAAGTGCATCATTGTGGACGTTCTGCCTCTTTTCCTATGCTTTCAATGCAATTCCAGTCTACCTCCTGAAATCGGTTTCCTGCAATTCTGCCCCGCTTTCAAGTCCTCTTGGCAGCCTTACTTCAGTCTATTTTTGGACGATAGCTGTCATTTATAACTCTGCAGGTTTGTGAATTACAGTGCCCCTGAGCTCCTTTCTTCAACTCGCTTTCTTTTGAGCTGGCCGCAACACCGCAGGATGGCTTCAGGCCCTAATCTGGTTCTGGCACGGCACGCTGAGCCTTTGGTTAATTCCTCTTCCTGGTGGGAAATGAGAGTTAAATTTGCCCGTCCAGACACCTCCAGCTAGTCTCTCATTGGTTCTCGCTATTCCTGTTCATCTTCCGCAGAAATTGCAAACTGGGCCAAACAGGAGGTTAAAGGGACTGACTCTCCAAATCGGGAGAGTGTTAGTAAAGCGTCTGGAATGTTGCACCCGAGTACCAGGGTACGAAAACTGAGACATATTTGAACACGTCTCCCGATCACATGGTTGATCATACTCTAGGTTCCACATGCATGTTTTAGCTGAAGGAAGAATTCCTTAAACCTGGGTAGTTGAAACCCGTGGAATGGGTACCATGCAATATGACTTCAAAGGGTCTTCATTTGCTCACCGAACCTCTCCAATCCTATCACTGCTGCGTTTATGGCCCTGTACACATGCTTGATTCTCTTTCGGAGACATAGCAATCCATAGGTTTTAAGATACTTACTAGTCAGGTACATTCTTAGGCGTTTAATATGCGGTGTTGAGTCCATTTCGTTGAGCAAGGAGTAGCTCTTGTCTATTCCATATTTGGCTTAAGGAACTTTATCTGTGCTCATTTCAATCTCTGGTTTTATGCAGCACCCCAACTCACCTTTCCCCTTAAGCAAGCATAAGTTGGTTTTCTAAATTTGAGACGCTGTTCTGTTCTGTAATTCAGTTCCTGTGTAGCCAAGTTTACATTCCGTGTATTACTGATAACTTATGATGTTTCTTTTTCTGTGTGACTTATTTCAGTTAGAATCATCATACCTGAATCCACTCATTGTGCTGCTAAGGGCCTGATGACATAGATTTCATTGCTGAGTGATATTGCTTTGTAAGTGAATACCACAACTTCTTTATCCATTTTTCACTTTCTGCGATGTTGAACTTGTACTGTAAACGAGGTTCTTGTAAACAGAGGCGTCCCAAACTTTGGGGTGGCTGTGTGTTTTTGATTTTAATTTCCCTAAGCTATAGGACCATAAGTGGAAGTGCCCTAGGCTCTGTTGCTTTGTTTTTTAGATGTTTCAGGAAACACCATACACTTATCCCAAGTGTCTGTTGGCAATTTACATCCCGCCCATCAGCATAACAAGGCTCCCAGTTCTCAATGGCCTGTTGCCTTTCTGGATTTTACACTTTTTTTAGATGGCCCTTTTGACCAGGGAGAAGTGAGACTTCATTGTAGTGCAGATTTCCTTTGCAAGCTTGCTTGGTTGGCCAAAAAGGGCGTATGCGTTTTTTCCTGAATATATTCAGGAAAAAACGCATACGCCCTTTTTGGCCAAGTGCATCATTGTGGACGTTCTGCCTCTTTTCCTATGCTTTCAATGCAATTCCAGTCTACCTCCTGAAATCGGTTTCCTGCAATTCTGCCCCGCTTTCAAGTCCTCTTGGCAGCCTTACTTCAGTATATTTTTGGACGATAGCTGTCATTTATAACTCTGCAGGTTTGTGAATTACAGTGCCCCTGAGCTCCTTTCTTCAACTCGCTTTCTTGTGACCTGGCCGCAACACCGCAGGATGGCTTCAGGCCCTAATCTGGTTCCGGCCCGGCATGCTGAGCCTTTGGTTAATTCCTCTTCCTGGTGGGAAATGAGAGTTAAATTTGCCCGTCCAGACACCTCCAGCTAGTCTCTCATTGGTTCTCACTATTCCTGTTCATCTTCCGCAGAAATTGCAAACTGGGCCAAACAGGAGGTTAAAGGGACTGACTCTCCAAGTCGGGTGAGTGTTAGTAAAGCGTCTGGAATGTTGCACCCGAGTACCAGGGGAGGAAAACTGAGACATATTTGAACACGTCTCCCGTTCACATGGTTGATCATACTCTGGGTTCCACATGCATGTTTTAGCTGAAGGAAGAATACGTTAAACCTGGAGAGTTGAGACCCGTGTAATGGGTACCATGCAATATGACTTCAAAGGGTCTTCATTTGCTCACCGAACCTCTCCAATCCTATCACTGCTGCGTTTAGGCCCCTGTACATACGCTTGATTCTCTTTTGGAGACATAGCAATCCATAGGTTTTAAGATACTTACTAGTCAGGTACATTCTTAGGCGTTTAATATGAGGTTTTGAGTCCATTTCGTTGAGCAAGGAGTAGCTCTTGTCTATTCCATATTTGGCTTAAGGAACTTTATCTGTGCTCATTTCAATCTCTGGTTTTATGCAGCACCCCAACTCACCTTTCCCCTTAAGCAAGCATAAGTTGGTTTTCTAAATTTGAGACCCTGTTCTGTTTTGGAATGCAGTTCCTGTGTAGCCAAGTTTACATTCCGTGTATTAGTGATATCTTATGATGTTTCTTTTTCTGTGTGACTTTTTCAGTTAGAATCATCGTACCTGAATCCACTCATTATGCTGCTACGGGCCTGATGACATAGATTTCATTGCTGAGTGATACTGCATTGTACTTAAGTACCACAAGTTCTTTATCCATTTTTCACTTTCTGTGATATTGAACTTGTACGGTAAACGAGGTTCTTGTAAACGGAGGCGTCCCAAACTTTGGGGTGGCTGTGTCTTTTTGATTTTAATTTCCCTAAGCTATAGGACCATAAGTGGAAGTGACCTAGGCTCTGTTGCTTTGTTTTTTAGATGTTTCAGGAAACACCATACACTTCTCCTGAGTGTCTGTTGGCAATTTACATCCCGCCCATCAGCATAACAAGGCTCCCAGTTCTCCATGGCCTGTCCTGCCTTTCTGGATTTTACACTTTTTTCAGATGGCCCTTTTGACCGGGGAGAAGTGAGACTTCATTGTAGTGCAGATTTCCTTTGCAAGCTTGCTTGGTTGGCCAAAAAGGGCGTATGCGTTTTTTCCTGAATATATTCAGGAAAAAACACATACGCCCTTTTTGGCCAAGTGCATCATTGTGGACGTTCTGCCTCTTTTCCTATGCTTTCAATGCAATTCCAGTCTACCTCCTGAAATCGGTTTCCTGCAATTCTGCCCCGCTTTCAAGTCCTCTTGGCAGCCTTACTTCAGTCTATTTTTGGACGATAGCTGTCATTTATAACTCTGCAGGTTTGTGAATTACAGTGCCCCTGAGCTCCTTTCTTCAACTCGCTTTCTTGTGACCTGGCCACAACACCGCAGGATGTCTTCAGGCCCTAATCTGGTTCTGGCACGGCATGCTGAGCCTTTGGTTAATTCCTCTTCCTGGTGGGAAATGAGAGTTAAATTTGCCCATCCAGACACCTCCAGCTAGTCTCTCATTGGTTCTCGCTATTCCTGTTCATCTTCCACAGAAATTGCAAACTGGGCCAAACAGGAGGTTAAAGGGACTGACTCTCCAAGTGGGGAGAGTGTTAGTAAAGCGTCTGGAATGTTGCACCCGAGTACCAGGGTACGAAAACTGAGACATATTTGAACACGTCTCCCGATCACATGGTTGATCATACTCTAGGTTCCACATGCATGTTTTAGCTGAAGGAAGAATACCTTAAACCTGGGTAGTTGAAACCCGTGGAATGGGTACCATGCAATATGACTTCAAAGGGTCTTCATTTGCTCACCGAACCTCTCCAATCCTATCACTGCTGCGTTTATGCCCCTGTACACATGCTTGATTCTCGTTCAGAGACATAGCAATCCCTAGGTTTTAAGATACTTACTAGTCAGGTACATTCTTAGGCGTTTAATATGCGGTGTTGAGTCCATTTCGTTGAGCAAGGAGTAGCTCTTGTCTATTCCATATTTGGCTTAAGGAACTTTATCTGTGCTCATTTCAATCTCTGGTTTTATGCAGCACCCCAACTCACCTTTACCCTTAAGCAAGCATAAGTTGGTTTTCTAAATTTGAGACCCTGTTCTGTTTTGGAATGCAGTTCCTGTGTAGCCAAGTTTACATTCCGTGTATTAGTGATATCTTATGACGTTTCTTTTTCTGTGTGACTTATTTCAGTTAGAATCATCGTACCTGAATCCACTCATTATGCTGCTACGGGCCTGATGACATAGATTTCATTGCTGAGTGATACTGCATTGTACTTAAGTACCACAAGTTCTTTATCCATTTTTCAATTTCTGTGATATTGAACTTGTACGGTAAACGAGGTTCTTGTAAACGGAGGCGTCCCAAACTTTGGGGTGGCTGTGTCTTTTTGATTTTAATTTCCCTAAGCTATAGGACCATAAGTGGAAGTGCCCTAGGCTCTGTTGCTTTGTTTTTTAGATGTTTCAGGAAACACCATACACTTCTCCTGAGTGTCTGTTGGCAATTTACATCCCGCCCATCAGCATAACAAGGCTCCCAGTTCTCCATGGCCTGTCCTGCCTTTCTGGATTTTACACTTTTTTCAGATGGCCCTTTTGACTGGGGAGAAGTGAGACTTCATTGTAGTGCAGATTTCCTTTGCAAGTTTGCTTGGTTGGCCAAAAAGGGCGTATGCGTTTTTTCCTGAATATATTCAGGAAAAAACACATACGCCCTTTTTGGCCAAGTGCATCATTGTGGACGTTCTGCCTCTTTTCCTATGCTTTCAATGCAATTCCAGTCTACCTCCTGAAATCGGTTTCCTGCAATTCTGCCCCGCTTTCAAGTCCTCTTGGCAGCCTTACTTCAGTATATTTTTGTACGATAGCTGTCATTTATAACTCTGCAGGTTTGTGAATTACAGTGCCCCTGAGCTCCTTTCTTCAACTCGCTTTCTTGTGACCTGGCCACAACACCGCAGGATGTCTTCAGGCCCTAATCTGGTTCTGGCACGGCACGCTGAGCCTTTGGTTAATTCCTCTTCCTGGTGGGAAATGAGAGTTAAATTTGCCCATCCAGACACCTCCAGCTAGTCTCTCATTGGTTCTCGCTATTCCTGTTCATCTTCCACAGAAATTGCAAACTGGGCCAAACAGGAGGTTAAAGGGACTGACTCTCCAAGTGGGGAGAGTGTTAGTAAAGCGTCTGGAATGTTGCACCCGAGTACCAGGGTACGAAAACTGAGACATATTTGAACACGTCTCCAGATCACATGGTTGATCATACTCTAGGTTCCACATGCATGTTTTAGCTGAAGGAAGAATACCTTAAACCTGGGTAGTTGAAACCCGTGGAATGGGTACCATGCAATATGACTTCAAAGGGTCTTCATTTGCTCAACGAACCTCTCCAATCCTATCACTGCTGCGTTTATGCCCCTCTACACATGCTTGATTCTCTTTCGGAGACATAGCAATCCATAGGTTTTAAGATACTTACTAGTCAGGTACATTCTTAGGCGTTTAATATGCGGTGTTGAGTCCATTTCGTTGAGCAAGGAGTAGCTCTTGTCTATTCCATATTTGGCTTAAGGAACTTTATCTGTGCTCATTTCAATCTCTGGTTTTATGCAGCACCCCAACTCACCTTTCCCCTTAAGCAAGCATAAGTTGGTTTTCTAAATTTGAGAACCTGTTCTGTTTTGGAATTCAGTTCCTGTGTAGCCAAGTTTCCATTCCGTGTATTAGTGATATCTTATGATGTTTCTTTTTCTGTGTGACTTATTTCAGTTAGAATCATCGTACCTGAATCCACTCATTATGCTGCTACGGGCCTGATGACATAGATTTCATTGCTGAGTGATACTGCATTGTACGTAAGTACCACAAGTTCTTTATCCATTTTTCACTTTCTGTGATATTGAACTTGTACGGTAAACGAGGTTCTTGTAAACGGAGGCGTCCCAAACATTGGGGTGGCTGTGTCTTTTTGATTTTAATTTCCCTAAGCTATAGGACCATAAGTGGAAGTGCCCTAGGCTCTGTTGCTTTGTTTTTTAGATGTTTCAGGAAACACCATACACTTCTCCCGAGTATCTGTTGGCAATTTACATCCCGCCCATCAGCATAACAAGGCTCCCAGTTCTCCATGGCCTGTCCTGCCTTTCTGGATTTTACACTTTTTTCAGATGGCCCTTTTGACCGGGGGGAAGTGAGACTTCATTGTAGTGCAGATTTCCTTTGCAAGCTTGCTTGGTTGGCCAAAAAGGGTGTATGCGTTTTTTCCTGAATATATTCAGGAAAAAACGCATACGCCCTTTTTAGCCAAGTGCATCAATGTGGACGTTCTGCCTCTTTTCCTATGCTTTCAATGCAATTCCAGTCTACCTCCTGAAATCGGTTTCCTGCAATTCTGCCCAGCTTTCAAGTCCTCTTGGCAGCCTTACTTAAGTCTATTTTTGGACGATAGCTGTCATTTATAACTCTGCAGGTTTGTGAATTACAGTGCCCCTGAGCTCCTTTCTTCAACTCGCTTTCTTTTGAGCTGGCCGCAACACCGCAGGATGACTTCAGGCCCTAATCTGGTTCCGGGACGGCACGCTGAGTCTTTGGTTAATTCCTCTTCCTGGTGGGAAATGAGAGTTAAATTTGCCCGTCCAGACACCTCCAGCTAGCCTCTCATTGGTTCTCGCTATTCCTGTTCATCTTCCGCAGAAATTGCAAACTGGGCCAAACAGGAGGTTAAAGGGACTGACTCTCCAAGTGGGGAGAGTGTTAGTAAAGCGTCTGGAATGTTGCACCCGAGTACCAGGGTACGAAAACTGAGACATATTTGAACACGTCTCCCGATCTCATGGTTGATCATACTCTAGGTTCCACATGCATGTTTTAGCTGAAGGAAGAATACCTTAAACCTGGGTAGTTGAAACCCGTGGAATGGGTACCATGCAATATGACTTCAAAGGGTCTTCATTTGCTCACCGAACCTCTCCAATCCTATCACTGCTGCGTTTATGCCCCTGTACATACGCTTGATTCTCTTTTGGAGACATAGCAATCCATAGGTTTTAAGATACTTACTAGTCAGGTACATTCTTAGGCGTTTAATATGGGGTGTTGAGTCCATTTCGTTGAGCAAGGAGTAGCTCTTGTCTATTCCATATTTGGCTTAAGGAACTTTATCTGTGCTCATTTCAATCTCTGGTTTTATGCAGCACCCCAACTCACCTTTACCCTTAAGCAAGCATAAGTTGTTTTCTAAATTTGAGACCCTGTTCTGTTCTATAATTCAGTTCCTGTGTAGCCAAGTTTCCATTCCGTGTATTACTGATATCTTATGCTGTTTCTTTTTCTGTGTGACTTATTTCAGTTAGAATCATCGTACCTGAATCCACTCATTATGCTGCTACGGGCCTGATGACATAGATTTCATTGTTGAGTGATACTGCATTGTACGTAAGTACCACAAGTTCTTTATCCATTTTTCACTTTCTGTGATATTGAACTTGTACTGTAAACGAGGTTCTTGTAAACAGAGGCGTCCCAAACTTTGGGGTGGCTGTGTCTTTTTGATTTTAATTTCCCTAAGCTATAGGACCATAAGTGGAAGTGCCCTAGGCTCTGTTGCTTTGTTTTTTAGATGTTTCAGGAAACACCATACACTTCTCTTGAGTATCTGTTGGCAATTTACATCCCTCCCATCAGCATAACAAGGCTCCCAGTTCTCCATGGCCTGTCCTGCCTTTCTGGATTTTACACTTTTTTCAGATGGCCCTTTTGACCGGGGAGAAGTGAGACTTCATTGTAGTGCAGATTTCCTTTGCAAGTTTGCTTGGTTGGCCAAAAAGTGCGTATGCGTTTTTTCCTGAATATATTCAGGAAAAAACGCATACGCCCTTTTTGGCCAAGTGCATCATTGTGGACGTTCGGCCTCTTTTCCTATGCTTTCAATGCAATTCCAGTCTACCTCCTGAAATCGGTTTCCTGCAATTCTGCCCCGCTTTCAAGTCCTCTTGGCAGCCTTACTTCAGTATATTTTTGGACGATAGCTGTCATTTATAACTCTGCAGGTTTGTGAATTACAGTGCCCCTGAGCTCCTTTCTCCAACTCGTTTTCTTGTGACCTGGCCGCAACACCGCAGGATGGCTTCAGGCCCTAATCTGGTTCCGGCACGGCACGCTGAGCCTTTGGTTAATTCCTCTTCCTGGTGGGAAATGAGAGTTAAATTTGCCCGTCCAGACACCTCCAGCTAGCCTCTCATTGGTTCTCGCTATTCCTGTACATCTTCCGCAGAAATTGCAAACTGGGCCAAACAGGAGGTTAAAGGGACTGACTCTCCAAGTCGGGAGAGTGTTAGTAAAGCGTCTGGAATGTTGCACCCGAGTACCAGGGTACGAAAACTGAGACATATTTGAACACGTCTCCCGATCACATGGTTAATCATACTCTGGGTTCCACATGCATGTTTTAGCTGAAGGAAGAATACCTAAAACCTGGGTAGTTGAAACCCGTGGAATGGGTACCATGCAATATGACTTCAAAGGGTCTTCATTTGCTCACCGAACCTCTCCAATCCTATCACTGCTGCGTTTATGCCCCTGTACACATGCTTGATTCTCTTTCAGAGACATAGCAATCCATAGGTTTTACGATACTTACTAGTCAGGTACATTCTTAGGCGTTTAATATGCGGTGTTGAGTCCATTTCCTTGAGCAAGGAGTAGCTCTTGTCTATTCCATATTTGGCTTAAGGAACTTTATCTGTGCTCATTTCAATCTCTGGTTTTATGCAGCACCCCAACTCACCTTTCCCCTTAAGCAAGCATAAGTTGGTTTTCTAAATTTGAGACCCTGTTCTGTTCTGTAATTCAGTTCCTGTGTAGCCAAGTTTACATTCCGTGTATTACTGATATCTTATGATGTTTCTTTTTCTGTGTGACTTATTTCAGTTAGAATCATCGTACCTGAATCCACTCATTGTGCTGCTAAGGGCCTGATGACACAGATTTCATTGCTGAGTGATATTGCTTTGTAAGTAAATACCACAACTTCTTTCTCCATTTTTCACTTTCTGCGATGTTGAACTTGTACTGTAAACGAGGTTCTTGTAAACAGAGCCATTCCAAACTTTGGGGTGGCTGTGTCTTTTTGATTTTAATTTCCCTAAGCTATAGGACCATAAGTGGAAGTGCCCTAGCTTCTGTTGCTTTGTTTTTTAGATGATTCAGGAAACACCATACACTTCTCCCCAGTGGTTGTTGGCAATTTACATCCTGCCCATCAGCATAACAAGGCTCCAAGTTCTCCATGGCCTGTCCTGCCTTTCTGGATTTTACACTTTTTTCAGATGGCCCTTTTGACCGGGGGGAAGTGAGACTTCATTGTAGTGCAGATTTCCTTTGCAAGCTTGCTTGGTTGGCCAAAAAGGGCGTATGCGTTTTTTCCTGAATATATTCAGGAAAAAACGCATACGCCCTTTTTGGCCAAGTGCATCATTGTGGACGTTCTGCCTCTTTTCCTATGCTTTCAATGCAATTCCAGTCTACCTCCTGAAATCGGTTTCCTGCAATTCTGCCCCGCTTTCAAGTCCTCTTGGCAGCCTTACTTCAGTCTATTTTTGGACGATAGGTGTCATTTATAACTCTGCAGGTTTGTGAATTACAGTGCCCCTGAGCTCCTTTCTTCAACTCGCTTTCTTGTGAGCTGGCCGCAACACCGCAGGATGGCTTCAGGCCCTAATCTGGTTCCGGCCCAGCATGCTGAGCCTTTGGTTAATTCCTCTTCCTGGTGGGAAATGAGAGTTCAATTTGCCCGTTTAGACACCTCCAGCTAGTCTCTCATTGGTTCTCGCTATTCCTGTTCATCTTCCGCAGAAATTGCAAACTGGGCCAAACAGGAGGTTAACGTGACTGACTCTCCAAGAGGGGAGAGTGTTAGTAAAGCGTCTGGAATGTTGCACCCAAGTACCAGGGGAGGAAAACTGAGACATATTTGAACACGTCTCCCGTTCACATGGTTGATCATACTCTGGGTTCCACATGCATGTTTTAGCTGAAGGAAGAATACCTTAAACCTGGAGAGTTGAGACCCGTGTAATGGGTACCATGCAATATGACTTCAAAGGGTCTTCATTTGCTCACCGAACCTCTCCAATCCTATCACTGCTGCGTTTATGCCCCTGTACACACGCTTGATTCTCTTTCGGAGACATAGAAATCCATAGGTTTTAAGATACTTACTAGTCAGGTACATTCTTAGGCGTTTAATATGGGGTGTTGAGTCCATTTCGTTGAGCAAGGAGTAGCTCTTGTCTATTCCATATTTGGCTTAAGGAACTTTATCTGTGCTCATTTCAATCTCTGGTTTTATGCAGCACCCCAACTCACCTTTCCCCTTAAGCAAGCATAAGTTGGTTTTCTAAATTTGAGACCCTGTTCTGTTTTGGAATGCAGTTCCTGTGTAGCCAAGTTTACATTCCGTGTATTAGTGATATCTTATGATGTTTCTTTTTCTGTGTGACTTATTTCAGTTAGAATCATCGTACCTGAATCCACTCATTATGCTGCTACGGGCCTGATGACATAGATTTCATTGCTGAGTGATACTGCATTGTACGTAAGTACCACAAGTTCTTTATCAATTTTTCACTTTCTGTGATATTGAACTTGTACGGTAAATGAGGTTCTTGTAAACGGAGGCGTCCCAAACTTTGGGGTGGCTGTGTCTTTTTGATTTTAATTTCCCTAAGCTATAGGACCATAAGTGGAAGTGCCCTGGCTCTGTTGCTTTGTTTTTTAGATGTTTCAGGAAACACCATACACTTCTCCTGAGTGTCTGTTGGCAATTTACATCCCGCCCATCAGCATAACAAGGCTCCCAGTTCTCCATGGCCTGTCCTGCCTTTCTGGATTTTACACTTTTTTCAGATGGCCCTTTTGACCGGGGAGAAGTGAGACTTCATTGTAGTGCAGATTTCCTTTGCAAGTTTGCTTGGTTGGCCAAAAAGTGCGTATGCGTTTTTTCCTGAATATATTCAGGAAAAAACGCATACGCCCTTTTTGGCCAAGTGCATCATTGTGGACGTTCGGCCTCTTTTCCTATGCTTTCAATGCAATTCCAGTCTACCTCCTGAAATCGGTTTCCTGCAATTCTGCCCCGCTTTCAAGTCCTCTTGGCAGCCTTACTTCAGTATATTTTTGGACGATAGCTGTCATTTATAACTCTGCAGGTTTGTGAATTACAGTGCCCCTGAGCTCCTTTCTCCAACTCGTTTTCTTGTGACCTGGCCGCAACACCGCAGGATGGCTTCAGGCCCTAATCTGGTTCCGGCACGGCACGCTGAGCCTTTGGTTAATTCCTCTTCCTGGTGGGAAATGAGAGTTAAATTTGCCCGTCCAGACACCTCCAGCTAGCCTCTCATTGGTTCTCGCTATTCCTGTACATCTTCCGCAGAAATTGCAAACTGGGCCAAACAGGAGGTTAAAGGGACTGACTCTCCAAGTCGGGAGAGTGTTAGTAAAGCGTCTGGAATGTTGCACCCGAGTACCAGGGTACGAAAACTGAGACATATTTGAACACGTCTCCCGATCACATGGTTAATCATACTCTGGGTTCCACATGCATGTTTTAGCTGAAGGAAGAATACCTAAAACCTGGGTAGTTGAAACCCGTGGAATGGGTACCATGCAATATGACTTCAAAGGGTCTTCATTTGCTCACCGAACCTCTCCAATCCTATCACTGCTGCGTTTATGCCCCTGTACACATGCTTGATTCTCTTTCAGAGACATAGCAATCCATAGGTTTTACGATACTTACTAGTCAGGTACATTCTTAGGCGTTTAATATGCGGTGTTGAGTCCATTTCCTTGAGCAAGGAGTAGCTCTTGTCTATTCCATATTTGGCTTAAGGAACTTTATCTGTGCTCATTTCAATCTCTGGTTTTATGCAGCACCCCAACTCACCTTTCCCCTTAAGCAAGCATAAGTTGGTTTTCTAAATTTGAGACCCTGTTCTGTTCTGTAATTCAGTTCCTGTGTAGCCAAGTTTACATTCCGTGTATTACTGATATCTTATGATGTTTCTTTTTCTGTGTGACTTATTTCAGTTAGAATCATCGTACCTGAATCCACTCATTGTGCTGCTAAGGGCCTGATGACACAGATTTCATTGCTGAGTGATATTGCTTTGTAAGTAAATACCACAACTTCTTTCTCCATTTTTCACTTTCTGCGATGTTGAACTTGTACTGTAAACGAGGTTCTTGTAAACAGAGCCATTCCAAACTTTGGGGTGGCTGTGTCTTTTTGATTTTAATTTCCCTAAGCTATAGGACCATAAGTGGAAGTGCCCTAGCTTCTGTTGCTTTGTTTTTTAGATGATTCAGGAAACACCATACACTTCTCCCCAGTGGTTGTTGGCAATTTACATCCTGCCCATCAGCATAACAAGGCTCCAAGTTCTCCATGGCCTGTCCTGCCTTTCTGGATTTTACACTTTTTTCAGATGGCCCTTTTGACCGGGGGGAAGTGAGACTTCATTGTAGTGCAGATTTCCTTTGCAAGCTTGCTTGGTTGGCCAAAAAGGGCGTATGCGTTTTTTCCTGAATATATTCAGGAAAAAACGCATACGCCCTTTTTGGCCAAGTGCATCATTGTGGACGTTCTGCCTCTTTTCCTATGCTTTCAATGCAATTCCAGTCTACCTCCTGAAATCGGTTTCCTGCAATTCTGCCCCGCTTTCAAGTCCTCTTGGCAGCCTTACTTCAGTCTATTTTTGGACGATAGCTGTCATTTATAACTCTGCAGGTTTGTGAATTACAGTGCCCCTGAGCTCCTTTCTTCAACTCGCTTTCTTGTGAGCTGGCCGCAACACCGCAGGATGGCTTCAGGCCCTAATCTGGTTCCGGCCCAGCATGCTGAGCCTTTGGTTAATTCCTCTTCCTGGTGGGAAATGAGAGTTCAATTTGCCCGTTTAGACACCTCCAGCTAGTCTCTCATTGGTTCTCGCTATTCCTGTTCATCTTCCGCAGAAATTGCAAACTGGGCCAAACAGGAGGTTAACGTGACTGACTCTCCAAGAGGGGAGAGTGTTAGTAAAGCGTCTGGAATGTTGCACCCAAGTACCAGGGGAGGAAAACTGAGACATATTTGAACACGTCTCCCGTTCACATGGTTGATCATACTCTGGGTTCCACATGCATGTTTTAGCTGAAGGAAGAATACCTTAAACCTGGAGAGTTGAGACCCGTGTAATGGGTACCATGCAATATGACTTCAAAGGGTCTTCATTTGCTCACCGAACCTCTCCAATCCTATTACTGCTGCGTTTATGCCCCTGTACACACGCTTGATTCTCTTTCGGAGACATAGAAATCCATAGGTTTTAAGATACTTACTAGTCAGGTACATTCTTAGGCGTTTAATATGGGGTGTTGAGTCCATTTCGTTGAGCAAGGAGTAGCTCTTGTCTATTCCATATTTGGCTTAAGGAACTTTATCTGTGCTCATTTCAATCTCTGGTTTTATGCAGCACCCCAACTCACCTTTCCCCTTAAGCAAGCATAAGTTGGTTTTCTAAATTTGAGACCCTGTTCTGTTTTGGAATGCAGTTCCTGTGTAGCCAAGTTTACATTCCGTGTATTAGTGATATCTTATGATGTTTCTTTTTCTGTGTGACTTATTTCAGTTAGAATCATCGTACCTGAATCCACTCATTATGCTGCTACGGGCCTGATGACATAGATTTCATTGCTGAGTGATACTGCATTGTACGTAAGTACCACAAGTTCTTTATCAATTTTTCACTTTCTGTGATATTGAACTTGTACGGTAAATGAGGTTCTTGTAAACGGAGGCGTCCCAAACTTTGGGGTGGCTGTGTCTTTTTGATTTTAATTTCCCTAAGCTATAGGACCATAAGTGGAAGTGCCCTGGCTCTGTTGCTTTGTTTTTTAGATGTTTCAGGAAACACCATACACTTCTCCTGAGTGTCTGTTGGCAATTTACATCCCGCCCATCAGCATAACAAGGCTCCCAGTTCTCCATGGCCTGTCCTGCCTTTCTGGATTTTACACTTTTTTCAGATGGCCCTTTTGACCGGGGAGAAGTGAGACTTCATTGTAGTGCAGATTTCCTTTGCAAGTTTGCTTGGTTGGCCAAAAAGTGCGTATGCGTTTTTTCCTGAATATATTCAGGAAAAAACGCATATGCCCTTTTTGGCCAAGTGCATCATTGTGGACGTTCTGCCTCTTTTCCTATGCTTTCAATGCAATTCCAGTCTACCTCCTGATATCGGTTTCCTGCAATTCTGCCCCGCTTTCAAGTCCTCTTGGCAGCCTTACTTCAGTCTATTTTTGGACGATAGCTGTCATTTATAACTCTGCAGGTTTGTGAATTACAGTGCCCCTGAGCTCCTTTCTTCAACTCGCTTTCTTTTGAGCTGGCCGCAACACCGCAGGATGGCTTCAGGCCCTAATCTGGTTCTGGCACGGCACGCTGAGCCTTTGGTTAATTCCTCTTCCTGGTGGGAAATGAGAGTTATATTTGCCCGTCCAGACACCTCCAGCTAGCCTCTCATTGGTTCTCGCTATTCCTGTTCATTTTCCGCAGAAATTGCAAACTGGGCCAAACAGGAGGTTAAAGGGACTGACTCTCCAAGTCGGGAGAGTGTTAGTAAAGCATCTGGAATGTTGCACCCGAGTACCAGGGTACGAAAACTGAGACATATTTGAACACGTCTCCCGATCACATGGTTGATCATACTCTAGGTTCCACATGCATGTTTTAGCTGAAGGAAGAATACCTTAAACCTGGGTAGTTGAAACCCGTGGAATGGGTACCATGCAATATGACTTCAAAGGGTCTTCATTTGCTCACCAAACCTCTCCAATCCTATCACTGCTGCGTTTGTGCCCCTGTACACATGCTTGATTCTCTTTCAGAGACATAGCAATCCATAGGTTTTAAGATACTTACTAGTCAGGTACATTCTTAGGCGTTTAATATGCGGTGTTGAGTCCATTTCGTTGAGCAAGGAGTAGCTCTTGTCTATTCCATATTTGGCTTAAGGAACTTTATCTGTGCTCATTTCAATCTCTGGTTTTATGCAGCACCCCAACTCACCTTTCCCCTTAAGCAAGCATAAGTTTGTTTTCTAAATTTGCGAACCTGTTCTGTTTTGGAATTCAGTTCCTGTGTAGCCAAGTTTCCATTCCGTGTATTACTGATATCTTATGATGTTTCTTTTTCTGTGTGACTTATTTCAGTTAGAATCATCATACCTGAATCCACTCATTGTGCTGCTAAGGGCCTGATGACATAGATTTCATTGCTGAGTGATATTGCTTTGTAAGTAAATACCACAACTTCTTTATCCATTTTTCACTTTCTGCAATGTTGAACTTGTACTGTAAACGAGGTTCTTGTAAACAGAGCCATTCCAAACTTTGGGGTGGCTGTGTCTTTTTGATTTTAATTTCCCTAAGCTATAGGACCATAAGTGGAAGTGCCCTAGCTTCTGTTGCTTTGTTTTTTAGATGTTTCAGGAAACACCATACACTTCTCCCGAGTGTCTGTTGGCAATTTACATCCCGCCCATCAGCATAACAAGGCTCCCAGTTCTCCATGGCCTGTCCTGCCTTTCTGGATTTTACACTTTTTTCAGATGGCCCTTTTGACCGGGGAGAAGTGAGACTTCATTGTAGTGCAGATTTCCTTTGCAAGTTTGCTTGGTTGGCCAAAAAGTGCGTATGCGTTTTTTCCTGAATATATTCAGGGAAAAACGCATACGCCCTTTTTGCCCAAGTGCATCATTGTGGACGTTCTGCCTCTTTTCCTATGCTTTCAATGCAATTCCAGTCTACCTCCTGAAATCGGTTTCCTGCAATTCTGCCCCGCTTTCAAGTCCTCTTGGCAGGCTTACTTCAGTCTATTTTTGGATGATAGCTGTCATTTATAACTCTGCAGGTTTGTGAATTACAGTGCCCCTGAGCTCCTTTCTCCAACTCGTTTTCTTGTGACCTGGCCGCAACACCGCAGGATGGCTTCAGGCCCTAATCTGGTTCCGGCACGGCACGCTGAGCCTTTGGTTCATTCCTCTTCCTGGTGGGAAATGAAAGTTAAATTTGCCCGTCCAGACACCTCCAGCTAGCCTCTCATTGGTTCTCGCTATTCCTGTACATCTTCCGCAGAAATTGCAAACTGGGCCACACAGGAGGTTAAAGGGACTGACTCTCCAAGTCGGGAGAGTGTTAGTAAAGCGTCTGGAATGTTGCACCCGAGTACCAGCGTACGAAAACTGAGACATATTTGAACACGTATCCCGATCACATGGTTAATCATACTCTGGGTTCCACATGCATGTTTTAGCTGAAGGAAGAATACCTAAAACCTGGGTAGTTGAAACCCTTGGAATGGGTACCATGCAATATGACTTCAAAGGGTCTTCATTTGCTCACCGAACCGCTCCAATCCTATCACTGCTGCGTTTATGCCCCTGTACACATGCTTGATTCTCTTTCGGAGACATAGCAATCCATAGGTTTTAAGATACTTACTAGTCAGGTACATTCTTAGGCGTTTAATATGCGGTGTTGTGTCCATTTCCTTGAGCAAGGAGTAGCTCTTGTCTATTCCATATTTGGCTTAAGGAACTTTATCTGTGCTCATTTCAATCTCTGGTTTTACGCAGCACCCCAACTCACCTTTCCCCTTAAGCAAGCATAAGTTGGTTTTCTAAATTTGAGACCCTGTTCTGTTCTGTAATTCAGTTCCTGTGTAGCCAAGTTTACATTCCGTGTATTACTGATATCTTATGATGTTTCTTTTTCTGTGTGACTTATTTCAGTTAGAATCATCATACCTGAATCCACTCATTGTGCTGCTAAGGGCCTGATGACACAGATTTCATTGCTGAGTGATATTGCTTTGTAAGTAAATACCACAACTTCTTTATCCATTTTTCACTTTCTGCGATGTTGAACTTGTACTGTAAACGAGGTTCTTGTAAACAGAGCCATTCCAAACTTTGGGGTGGCTGTGTCTTTTTGATTTTAATTTCCCTAAGCTATAGGACCATAAGTGGAAGTGCCCTAGCTTCTGTTGCTTTGTTTTTTAGATGTTTCAGGAAACACCATACACTTCTCCCCAGTGGTTGTTGGCAATTTACATCCTGCCCATCAGCATAACAAGGCTCCCAGTTCTCCATGGCCTGTCCTGCCTTTCTGGATTTTACACTTTTTTCAGATGGCCCTTTTGACCGGGGGGAAGTGAGACTTCATTGTAGTGCAGATTTCCTTTGCAAGCTTGCTTGGTTGGCCAAAAAGGGCGTATGCGTTTTTTCCTGAATATATTCAGGAAAAAACGCATACACCCTTTTTGGCCAAGTGCATCATTGTGGACGTTCTGCCTCTTTTCCTATGCTTTCAATGCAATTCCAGTCTACCTCCTGAAATCGGTTTCCTGCAATTCTGCCCCGCCTTCAAGTCCTCTTGGCAGCCTTACTTCAGTCTATTTTTGGACGATAGCTGTCATTTATAACTCTGCAGGTTTGTGAATTACAGTGCCCCTGAGCTCCTTTCTTCAACTCGCTTTCTTGTGACCTGGCCGCAACACCGCAGGATGGCTTCAGGCCCTAATCTGGTTCCGGCCCGGCATGCTGAGCCTTTGGTTAATTCCTCTTCCTGGTGGGAAATGAGAGTTCAATTTGCCCGTTCAGACACCTCCAGCTAGTCTCTCATTGGTTCTCGCTATTCCTGTTCATCTTCCGCAGAAATTGCAAACTGGGCCAAACAGGAGGTTAAAGGGACTGACTCTCCAAGTGGGGAGAGTGTTAGTAAAGCGTCTGGAATGTTGCACCCAAGTACCAGGGGAGGAAAACTGAGACATATTTGAACACGTCTCCCGTTCACATGGTTGATCATACTCTGGGTTCCACATGCATGTTTTAGCTGAAGGAAGAATACCTTAAACCTGGAGAGTTGAGACCCGTGTAATGGGTACCATGCAATATGACTTCAAAGGGTCTTCATTTGCTCACCGAACCTCTCCAATCCTATCACTGCTGCGTTTAGGCCCCTGTACACACGCTTGATTCTCTTTCGGAGACATAGCAATCCATAGGTTTTAAGATACTTACTAGTTAGGTACATTCTTAGGCGTTTAATATGGGGTGTTGAGTCCATTTCGTTGAGCAAGGAGTAGCTCTTGTCTATTCCATATTTGGCTTAAGGAACTTTATCTGTGCTCATTTCAATCTCTGGTTTTATGCAGCACCCCAACTCACCTTTCCCCTTAAGCAAGCATAAGTTGGTTTTCTAAATTTGAGACCCTGTTCTGTTTTGGAATGCAGTTCCTGTGTAGCCAAGTTTACATTCCGTGTATTAGTGATATCTTATGATGTTTCTTTTTCTGTGTGACTTATTTCAGTTAGAATCATCGTACCTGAATCCACTCATTATGCTGCTACGGGCCTGATGACATAGATTTCATTGCTGAGTGATACTGCATTGTACGTAAGTACCACAAGTTCTTTATCCATTTTTCACTTTCTGTGATATTGAACTTGTACGGAAAATGAGGTTCTTGTAAACGGAGGCGTCCCAAACTTTGGGGTGGCTGTGTCTTTTTGATTTTAATTTCCCTAAGCTATAGGACCATAAGTGGAAGTGCCCTGGCTCTGTTGCTTTGTTTTTTAGATGTTTCAGGAAACACCATACACTTCTCCTGAGTGTCTGTTGGCAATTTACATCCCGCCCATCAGCATAACAAGGCTCCCAGTTCTCCATGGCCTGTCCTGCCTTTCTGGATTTTACACTTTTTTCAGATGGCCCTTTTGACCGGGGAGAAGTGAGACTTCATTGTAGTGCAGATTTCCTTTGCAAGTTTGCTTGGTTGGCCAAAATGTGCGTATGCGTTTTTTCCTGAATATATTCAGGAAAAAACGCATATGCGCTTTTTGGCCAAGTGCATCATTGTGGACGTTCTGCCTCTTTTCCTATGCTTTCAATGCAATTCCAGTCTACCTCCTGAAATCGGTTTCCTGCAATTCTGCCCCGCTTTCAAGTCCTCTTGGCAGCCTTACTTCAGTCTATTTTTGGACGATAGCTGTCATTTATAACTCTGCAGGTTTGTGAATTACAGTGCCCCTGAGCTCCTTTCTTCAACTCGCTTTCTTTTGAGCTGGCCGCAACACCGCAGGATGGCTTCAGGCCCTAATCTGGTTCCGGCACGGCACGCTGAGCCTTTGGTTAATTCCTCTTCCTGGTGTGAAATGAGAGTTATATTTGCCCGACCAGACACCTCCAGCTAGCCTCTCATTGGTTCTCGCTATTCCTGTTCATCTTCCGCAGAAATTGCAAACTGGGCCAAACAGGAGATTAAAGGGACTGACTCTCCAAGTCGGGAGAGTGTTAGTAAAGCGTCTGGAATGTTGCACCCGAGTACCAGGGTACGAAAACTGAGACATATTTGAACACGTCTCCCGATCACATGGTTGATCATACTCTAAGTTCCACATGCATGTTTTAGCTGAAGGAAGAATACCTTAAACCTGGGTAGTTGAAACCCGTGGAATGGGTACCATGCAATATGACTTCAAAGGGTCTTCATTTGCTCACCGAACCTCTCCAATCCTATCACTGCTGCGTTTGTGCCCCTGTACACATGCTTGATTCTCTTTCGGAGACATAGCAATCCATAGGTTTTACGATACTTACTAGTCAGGTACATTCTTAGGCGTTTAATATGCGGTGTTGAGTCCATTTCGTTGAGCAAGGAGTAGCTCTTGTCTATTCCATATTTGGCTTAAGGAACTTTATCTGTGCTCATTTCAATCTCTGGTTTTATGCAGCACCCCAACTCACCTTTCCCCTTAAGCAAGCATAAGTTGGTTTTCTAAATTTGCGAACCTGTTCTGTTTTGGAATTCAGTTCCTGTGTAGCCAAGTTTACATTCCGTGTATTAGTGATATCTTATGATGTTTCTTTTTCTGTGTGACTTATTTCAGTTAGAATCATCGTACCTGAATCCACTCATTATGCTGCTACGGGCCAGATGACATAGATTTCATTGTTGAGTGATACTGCATTGTACGTAAGTACCACAAGTTCTTTATCCATTTTTCACTTTCTGTGATATTGAACTTGTACGGTAAACGAGGTTCTTGTAAACGGAGGCGTCCCAAACTTTGGGGTGGCTGTGTCTTTTTGATTTTAATTTCCCTAAGCTATAGGACCATAAGTGGAAGTGCCCTAGGCTCTGTTGCTTTGTTTTTTAGATGTTTCAGGAAACACCATACACTTCTCCCGAGTGTCTGTTGGCAATTTACATCCCGCCCATCAGCATAAGAAGGCTCCCAGTTCTCCATGGCCTGTCCTGCCTTTCTGCATTTTACACTTTTCTCAGATGGCCCTTTTGACCGGGGGGTAGTGAGACTTCATTGTAGTGCAGATTTCCTTTGCAAGTTTACTTGGTTGGCCAAAAAGAGCGTATGCGTTTTTTCCTGAATATATTCAGGAAAAAACGCATACGCCCTTTTTGGCCAAGTGCATCATTGTGGACGTTCTGCCTCTTTTCCTATGCTTTCAATGCAATTCCAGTCTACCTCCTGAAATCGGTTTCCTGCAATTCTGCCCCGCTTTCAAGTCCTCTTGGCAGCCTTACTTCAGTCTATTTTTGGACGATAGCTGTCATTTATAACTCTGCAGGTTTGTGAATTACAGTGCCCCTGAGCTCCTTTCTTCAACTCGCTTTCTTGTGACCTGGCCGCAACACCGCAGGATGGCTTCAGGCCCTAATCTGGTTCCGGCACTGCACGCTGAGCCTTTGGTTAATTCCTCTTCCTGGTGGGAAATGAGAGTTAAATTTGCCCGTTCAGACACCTCCAGCTAATCTCTCATTGGTTCTCGGTATTCCTGTTCATCTTCCGCAGAAATTGCAAACTGGGCCAAACAGGAGGTTAAAGGGACTGACTCTCCAAGTCGGGAGAGTGTTAGTAAAGCGTCTGGAATGTTGCACCCGAGTACCAGGGTACAAAAACTGAGACATATTTGAACACGTATCCCGATCACATGGTTGATCATACTCTAGGTTCCACATGCATGTTTTAGCTGAAGGAAGAATACTTTAAACCTGGGTAGTTGAAACCCGTGGAATGGGTACCATGCAATATGACTTCAAAGGGTCTTCATTTGCTCACCGAACCTCTCCAATCCTATCACTGCTGCGTTTATGTCCCTGTACACATGCTTGATTCTCTTTCGGAGACATAGCAATCCATAGGTTTTAAGATACTTACTAGTCAGGTACATTCTTAGGCGTTTAATATGGGGTGTTGAGTGCATTTCGTTGAGCAAGGAGTAGCTCTTGTCTATACCATATTTGGCTTAAGGAAATTTATCTGTGCTCATTTCAATCTCTGGTTTTATGCAGCACCCCAACTCACCTTTACCCTTAAGCAAGCATAAGTTGGTTTTCTAAATTTGAGACCCTGTTCTGTTCTGTAATTCAGTTCCTGTGTAGCCAAGTTTACATTCCGTGTATTACTGATATCTTATGATGTTTCTTTTTCTGTGTGACTTATTTCAGTTAGAATCATCGTACCTGAATCCACTCATTGTGCTGCTAAGGGCCTGATGACACAGATTTCATTGCTGAGTGATATTGCTTTGTAAGTAAATACCACAACTTCTTTATCCATTTTTCACTTTCTGCGATGTTGAACTTGTACTGTAAACGAGGTTCTTGTAAACAGAGCCGTTCCAAACTTTGGGGTGGCTGTGTCTTTTTGATTTTAATTTCCCTAAGCTATAGGACCATAAGTGGAAGTGCCCTAGGTTCTGTTGCTTTGTTTTTTAGATGTTTCAGGAAACACCATACACTTCTCCCGAGTGGTTGTTGGCAATTTACATCCCGCCCATCAGCATAACAAGGCTCCCATTTCTCCATGGCCTGTCCTGCCTTTCTGGATTTTTCACTTTTTACAGATGGCCCTTTTGACCGGGGGGAATTGAGACTTCATTGTAGTGCAGATTTCCTTTGCAAGCTTGCTTGGTTGGCCAAGAAAGGCGTTTGCGTTTTTTCCTGAATATATTCAGGAAAAAACGCATACGCCCTTTTTGGCCAAGTGCATCATTGTGGACGTTCTGCCTCTTTTCCTATGCTTTCAATGCAATTCCAGTCTACCTCCTGAAATCGGTTTCCTGCAATTCTGCCCCGCTTTCAAGTCCTCTTGGCAGCCTTACTTAAGTCTATTTTTGGACGATAGCTGTCATTTATAACTCTGCATGTTTGTGAATTACAGTGCTCCTGAGCTCCTTTCTTCAACTCGCTTTCTTTTGAGCTGGCCGCAACACCGCAGGATGACTTCAGGCCCTAATCTGGTTCCGGCACGGCACGCTGAGTCTTTGCTAATTCCTCTTCCTGGTGGGAAATGAGAGTTAAATTTGCCCGTCCAGACACCTCCAGCTAGCCTCTCATTGGTTCTCGCTATTCCTGTTCATCTTCCGCAGAAATTGCAAACTGGGCCAAACAGGAGGTTAAAGGGACTGACTCTCCAAGTGGGGAGAGTGTTAGTAAAGCGTCTGCAATGTTGCACCCGAGTACCAGGGTATGAAAACTGAGACATATTTGAACACGACTCCCGATCACATGGTTGATCATACTCTAGGTTCCACATGCATGTTTTAGCTGAAGGAAGAATACCTTAAACCTGGGTAGTTGAAACCCGTGGAATGGGTACCATGCAATATGACTTCAAAGGGTCTTCATTTGCTCACCGAACCTCTCCAATCCTATCACTGCTGCGTTTATGCCCCTGTACATACGCTTGATTCTCTTTTGGAGACATAGCAATCCATAGGTTTTAAGATACTTACTAGTCAGGTACATTCTTAGGCGTTTAATATGGGGTGTTGAGTCCATTTCGTTGAGCAAGGAGTAGCTCTTGTCTATTCCATATTTGGCTTAAGGAACTTTATCTGTGCTCATTTCAATCTCTGGTTTTATGCAGCACCCCAACTCACCTTTACCCTTAAGCAAGCATAAGTTGTTTTCTAAATTTGAGACCCTGTTCTGTTCTGTAATTCAGTTCCTGTGTAGCCAAGTTTCCATTCCGTGTATTACTGATATCTTATGATGTTTCTTTTTCTGTGTGACTTATTTCAGTTAGAATCATCGTACCTGAATCCACTCATTATGCTGCTACGGGCCTGATGACATAGATTTCATTGTTGAGTGATACTGCATTGTACGTAAGTACCACAAGTTCTTTATCCATTTTTCACTTTCTGTGATATTGAACTTGTACGGTAAACGAGGTTCTTGTAAACAGAGGCGTCCCAAACTTTGGGGTGGCTGTGTCTTTTTGATTTTAATTTCCCTAAGCTATAGGACCATAAGTGGAAGTGCCCTAGGCTCTGTTGCTTTGTTTTTTAGATGTTTCAGGAAACACCATACACTTCTCCCGAGTGTCTGTTGGCAATTTACATCCCGCCCATCAGCATAAGAAGGCTCCCAGTTCTCCATGGCCTGTCCTGCCTTTCTGCATTTTACACTTTTCTCAGATGGCCCTTTTGACCGGGGGGTAGTGAGACTTCATTGTAGTGCAGATTTCCTTTGCAAGTTTACTTGGTTGGCCAAAAAGAGCGTATGCGTTTTTTCCTGAATATATTCAGGAAAAAACGCATACGCCCTTTTTGGCCAAGTGCATCATTGTGGACGTTCTGCCTCTTTTCCTATGCTTTCAATGCAATTCCAGTCTACCTCCTGAAATCGGTTTCCTGCAATTCTGCCCCGCTTTCAAGTCCTCTTGGCAGCCTTACTTCAGTCTATTTTTGGACGATAGCTGTCATTTATAACTCTGCAGGTTTGTGAATTACAGTGCCCCTGAGCTCCTTTCTTCAACTCGCTTTCTTGTGACCTGGCCGCAACACCGCAGGATGGCTTCAGGCCCTAATCTGGTTCCGGCACTGCACGCTGAGCCTTTGGTTAATTCCTCTTCCTGGTGGGAAATGAGAGTTAAATTTGCCCGTTCAGACACCTCCAGCTAATCTCTCATTGGTTCTCGCTATTCCTGTTCATCTTCCGCAGAAATTGCAAACTGGGCCAAACAGGAGGTTAAAGGGACTGACTCTCCAAGTCGGGAGAGTGTTAGTAAAGCGTCTGGAATGTTGCACCCGAGTACCAGGGTACAAAAACTGAGACATATTTGAACACGTCTCCCGATCACATGGTTGATCATACTCTAGGTTCCACATGCATGTTTTAGCTGAAGGAAGAATACTTTAAACCTGGGTAGTTGAAACCCGTGGAATGGGTACCATGCAATATGACTTCAAAGGGTCTTCATTTGCTCACCGAACCTCTCCAATCCTATCACTGCTGCGTTTATGTCCCTGTACACATGCTTGTTTCTCTTTCGGAGACATAGCAATCCATAGGTTTTAAGATACTTACTAGTCAGGTACATTCTTAGGCGTTTAATATGGGGTGTTGAGTGCATTTCGTTGAGCAAGGAGTAGCTCTTGTCTATACCATATTTGGCTTAAGGAAATTTATCTGTGCTCATTTAAATCTCTGGTTTTATGCAGCACCGCAACTCACCTTTCGCGTTAAGCAAGCATAAGTTGGTTTTCTAAATTTGAGACCCTATTCTGTTCTGTAATTCAGTTCCTGTGTAGCCAAGTTTACATTCCGTGTATTACTGATATCTTATGATGTTTCTTTTTCTGTGTGACTTATTTCAGTTAGAATCTTCGTACCTGAATCCACTCATTGTGCTGCTAAGGGCCTGATGACACAGATTTCATTGCTGAGTGATATTGCTTTGTAAGTAAATACCACAACTTCTTTATCCATTTTTCACTTTCTGCGATGTTGAACTTGTACTGTAAACGAGGTTCTTGTAAACAGAGCCGTTCCAAACTTTAGGGTGGCTGTGTCTTTTTGATTTTAATTTCCCTAAGCTATAGGACCATAAGTGGAAGTGCCCTAGGTTCTGTTGCTTTGTTTTTTAGATGTTTCAGGAAACACCATACACTTCTCCCGAGTGGTTGTTGGCAATTTACATCCCGCCCATCAGCATAACAAGGCTCCCATTTCTCCATGGCCTGTCCTGCCTTTCTGGATTTTACACTTTTTACAGATGGCCCTTTTGACCGGGGGGAAGTGAGACTTCATTGTAGTGCAGATTTCCTTTGCAAGCTTGCTTGGTTGGCCAAGAAAGGCGTTTGCGTTTTTTCCTGAATATATTCAGGAAAAAACGCATACGCCCTTTTTGGCCAAGTGCATCATTGTGGACGTTCTGCCTCTTTTCCTATGCTTTCAATGCAATTCCAGTCTACCTCCTGAAATCGGTTTCCTGCAATTCTGCCCCGCTATCAAGTCCTCTTGGCAGCCTTACTTCAGTCTATTTTTGCACGATAGCTGTCATTTATAACTCTGCAGGTTTGTGAATTACAGTGCCCCTGAGCTCCTTTCTTCAACTCGCTTTCTTGTGAGCTGGCCGCAACACCGCAGGATGGCTTCAGGCCCTAATCTGGTTCTGGCACTGCACGCTGAGCCTTTGGTTAATTCCTCTTCCTGGTGTGAAATGAGAGTTAAATTTGCCTGTCCAGACACCTCCAGCTAGTCTCTCATTGGTTCTCGCTATTCCTGTTCATCTTCCGCAGAAATTGCACACTGGGCCAAACAGGAGGTTAAAGGCGCTGACTCTGCAAGTCGGGAGAGTGTTAATAAAGCGTCTGGAATGTTGCACCCGAGTACCAGGGGAGGAAAACTGAGACATATTTGAACACGTCTCCCGATCACATGGTTGATCATACTCTAGGTTCCACATGCATGTTTTAGCTGAAGGAAGAATACCTTAAACCTGGGTAGTTGAAACCCGTGGAATGGGTACCATGCAATATGACTTCAAAGGGTCTTCATTTGCTCACCGAACCTCTCCAATCCTATCACTGCTGCGTTTATGCCCCTGTACATACGCTTGATTCTCTTTTGGAGACATAGCAATCCATAGGTTTTAAGATACTTACTAGTCAGGTACATTCTTAGGCGTTTAATATGGGGTGTTGAGTCCATTTCGTTGAGCAAGGAGTAGCTCTTGTCTATTCCATATTTGGCTTAAGGAACTTTATCTGTGCTCATTTCAATCTCTGGTTTTATGCAGCACCCCAACTCACCTTTACCCTTAAGCAAGCATAAGTTGTTTTCTAAATTTGAGACCCTGTTCTGTTCTGTAATTCAGTTCCTGTGTAGCCAAGTTTCCATTCCGTGTATTACTGATATCTTATGATGTTTCTTTTTCTGTGTGACTTATTTCAGTTAGAATCATCGTACCTGAATCCACTCATTATGCTGCTACGGGCCTGATGACATAGATTTCATTGTTGAGTGATACTGCATTGTACGTAAGTACCACAAGTTCTTTATCCATTTTTCACTTTCTGTGATATTGAACTTGTATGGTAAACGAGGTTCTTGTAAACAGAGGCGTCCCAAACTTTGGGGTGGCTGTGTCTTTTTGATTTTAATTTCCCTAAGCTATAGGACCATAAGTGGAAGTGCCCTGGCTCTGTTGCTTTGTTTTTTAGATGTTTCAGGAAACACCATACACTTCTCCCGAGTGTCTGTTGGCAATTTACATCCCGCCCATCAGCATAAGAAGGCTCCCAGTTCTCCATGGCCTGTCCTGCCTTTCTGGATTTTACACTTTTCTCAGATGGCCCTTTTGACTGGGGGGTAGTGAGACTTCATTGTAGTGCAGATTTCCTTTGCAAGTTTACTTGGTTGGCCAAAAAGAGCGTATGCGTTTTTTCCTGAATATATTCAGGAAAAAACGCATACGCCCTTTTTGGCCAAGTGCATCATTGTGGACGTTCTGCCTCTTTTCCTATGCTTTCAATGCAATTCCAGTCTACCTCCTGAAATCGGTTTCCTGCAATTCTGCCCCGCTTTCAAGTCCTCTTGGCAGCCTTACTTCAGTCTATTTTTGGACGATAGCTGTCATTTATAACTCTGCAGGTTTGTGAATTACAGTGCCCCTGAGCTCCTTTCTTCAACTCGCTTTCTTGTGACCTGGCCGCAACACCGCAGGATGGCTTCAGGCCCTAATCTGGTTCCGGCACTGCACGCTGAGCCTTTGGTTAATTCCTCTTCCTGGTGGGAAATGAGAGTTAAATTTGCCCGTTCAGACACCTCCAGCTAATCTCTCATTGGTTCTCGCTATTCCTGTTCATCTTCCGCAGAAATTGCAAACTGGGCCAAACAGGAGGTTAAAGGGACTGACTCTCCAAGTCGGGAGAGTGTTAGTAAAGCGTCTGGAATGTTGCACCCGAGTACCAGGGTACAAAAACTGAGACATATTTGAACACGTATCCCGATCACATGGTTGATCATACTCTAGGTTCCACATGCATGTTTTAGCTGAAGGAAGAATACTTTAAACCTGGGTAGTTGAAACCCGTGGAATGGGTACCATGCAATATGACTTCAAAGGGTCTTCATTTGCTCACCGAACCTCTCCAATCCTATCACTGCTGCGTTTATGTCCCTGTACACATGCTTGATTCTCTTTCGGAGACATAGCAATCCATAGGTTTTAAGATACTTACTAGTCAGGTACATTCTTAGGCGTTTAATATGGGGTGTTGAGTGCATTTCGTTGAGCAAGGAGTAGCTCTTGTCTATACCATATTTGGCTTAAGGAAATTTATCTGTGCTCATTTCAATCTCTGGTTTTATGCAGCACCCCAACTCACCTTTACCCTTAAGCAAGCATAAGTTGGTTTTCTAAATTTGAGACCCTGTTCTGTTCTGTAATTCAGTTCCTGTGTAGCCAAGTTTCCATTCCGTGTATTACTGATATCTTATGATGTTTCTTTTTCTGTGTGACTTATTTCAGTTAGAATCATCGTACCTGAATCCACTCATTGTGCTGCTAAGGGCCTGATGACACAGATTTCATTGCTGAGTGATATTGCTTTGTAAGTAAATACCACAACTTCTTTATCCATTTTTCACTTTCTGCGATGTTGAACTTGTACTGTAAACGAGGTTCTTGTAAACAGAGCCATTCCAAACTTTGGGGTGGCTGTGTCTTTTTGATTTTAATTTCCCTAAGCTATAGGACCATAAGTGGAAGTGCCCTAGCTTCTGTTGCTTTGTTTTTTAGATGTTTCAGGAAACACCATACACTTCTCCCCAGTGGTTGTTGGCAATTTACATCCTGCCCATCAGCATAACAAGGCTCCCAGTTCTCCATGGCCTGTCCTGCCTTTCTGGATTTTACACTTTTTTCAGATGGCCCTTTTGACCGGGGGGAAGTGAGACTTCATTGTAGTGCAGATTTCCTTTGCAAGCGTGCTTGGTTGGCCAAAAAGGGCGTATGCGTTTTTTCCTGAATATATTCAGGAAAAAACGCATACGCCCTTTTTGGCCAAGTGCATCATTGTGGACGTTCTGCCTCTTTTCCTATGCTTTCAATGCAATTCCAGTCTACCTCCTGAAATCGGTTTCCTGCAATTCTGCCCCGCTTTCAAGTCCTCTTGGCAGCCTTACTTCAGTCTATTTTTGGACGATAGCTGTCATTTATAACTCTGCAGGTTTGTGAATTACAGTGCCCCTGAGCTCCTTTCTTCAACTCGCTTTCTTGTGACCTGGCCGCAACACCGCAGGATGGCTTCAGGCCCTAATCTGGTTCCGGCCCGGCATGCTGAGCCTTTGGTTAATTCCTCTTCCTGGTGGGAAATGAGAGTTCAATTTGCCCGTTCAGACACCTCCAGCTAGTCTCTCATTGGTTCTCGCTATTCCTGTTCATCTTCCGCAGAAATTGCAAACTGGGCCAAACAGGAGGTTAAAGGGACTGACTCTCCAAGTGGGGAGAGTGTTAGTAAAGCGTCTGGAATGTTGCACCCAAGTACCAGGGGAGGAAAACTGAGACATATTTGAACACGTCTCCCGTTCACATGGTTGATCATACTCTGGGTTCCACATGCATGTTTTAGCTGAAGGAAGAATACCTTAAACCTGGAGAGTTGAGACCCGTGTAATGGGTAACATGCAATATGACTTCAAAGGGTCTTCATTTGCTCACCGAACCTCTCCAATCCTATCACTGCTGCGTTTAGGCCCCTGTACACACGCTTGATTCTCTTTCGGAGACATAGCAATCCATAGGTTTTAAGATACTTACTAGTCAGGTACATTCTTAGGCGTTTAATATGGGGTGTTGAGTCCATTTCGTTGAGCAAGGAGTAGCTCTTGTCTATTCCATATTTGGCTTAAGGAACTTTATCTGTGCTCATTTCAATCTCTGGTTTTATGCAGCACCCCAACTCACCTTTCCCCTTAAGCAAGCATAAGTTGGTTTTCTAAATTTGAGACCCTGTTCTGTTTTGGAATGCAGTTCCTGTGTAGCCAAGTTTACATTCCGTGTATTAGTGATATCTTATGATGTTTCTTTTTCTGTGTGACTTATTTCAGTTAGAATCATCGTACCTGAATCCACTCATTATGCTGCTACGGGCCTGATGACATAGATTTCATTGCTGAGTGATACTGCATTGTACGTAAGTACCACAAGTTCTTTATCCATTTTTCACTTTCTGTGATATTGAACTTGTACGGAAAATGAGGTTCTTGTAAACGGAGGCGTCCCAAACTTTGGGGTGGCTGTGTCTTTTTGATTTTAATTTCCCTAAGCTATAGGACCATAAGTGGAAGTGCCCTGGCTCTGTTGCTTTGTTTTTTAGATGTTTCAGGAAACACCATACACTTCTCCTGAGTGTCTGTTGGCAATTTACATCCCGCCCATCAGCATAACAAGGCTCCCAGTTCTCCATGGCCTGTCCTGCCTTTCTGGATTTTACACTTTTTTCAGATGGCCCTTTTGACCGGGGAGAAGTGAGACTTCATTGTAGTGCAGATTTCCTTTGCAAGATTGCTTGGTTGGCCAAAATGTGCGTATGCGTTTTTTCCTGAATATATTCAGGAAAAAACGCATATGCCCTTTTTGGCCAAGTGCATCATTGTGGACGTTCTGCCTCTTTTCCTATGCTTTCAAAGCAATTCCAGTCTACCTCCTGAAATCGGTTTCCTGCAATTCTGCCCCGCTTTCAAGTCCTCTTGGCAGCCTTACTTCAGTCTATTTTTGGACGATAGCTGTCATTTATAACTCTGCAGGTTTGTGAATTACAGTGCCCCTGAGCTCCTTTCTTCAACTCGCTTTCTTTTGAGCTGGCCGCAACACCGCAGGATGGCTTCAGGCCCTAATCTGGTTCCGGCACGGCACGCTGAGCCTTTGGTTAATTCCTCTTCATGGTGGGAAATGAGAGTTATATTTGCCCGTCCAGACACCTCCAGCTAGCCTCTCATTGGTTCTCACTATTCCTGTTCATCTTCCGCAGAAATTGCAAACTGGGCCAAACAGGAGGTTAAAGGGACTGACTCTCCAAGTCGGGAGAGTGTTAGTAAAGCGTCTGGAATGTTGCACCCGAGTACCAGGGTACAAAAACTGAGACATATTTGAACACGTCTCCCGATCACATGGTTGATCATACTCTAGGTTCCACATGCATGTTTTAGCTGAAGGAAGAATACCTTAAACCTGGGTAGTTGAAACCCGTGGAATGGGTACCATGCAATATGACTTCAAAGGGTCTTCATTTGCTCACCGAACCTCTCCAATCCTATCACTGCTGCGTTTGTGCCCCTGTACACATGCTTGATTCTCTTTCGGAGACATAGCAATCCATAGGTTTTACGATACTTACTAGTCAGGTACATTCTTAGGCGTTTAATATGCGGTGTTGAGTCCATTTCGTTGAGCAAGGAGTAGCTCTTGTCTATTCCATATTTGGCTTAAGGAACTTTATCTGTGCTCATTTCAATCTCTGGTTTTATGCAGCACCCCAACTCACCTTTCCCCTTAAGCAAGCATAAGTTGGTTTTCTAAATTTGCGAACCTGTTCTGTTTTGGAATTCAGTTCCTGTGTAGCCAAGTTTACATTCCGTGTATTAGTGATATCTTATGATGTTTCTTTTTCTGTGTGACTTATTTCAGTTAGAATCATCGTACCTGAATCCACTCATTATGCTGCTACGGGCCTGATGACATAGATTTCATTGTTGAGTGATACTGCATTGTACGTAAGTACCACAAGTTCTTTATCCATTTTTCACTTTCTGTGATATTGAACTTGTACTGTAAACGAGGTTCTTGTAAACAGAGGCGTCCCAAACTTTGGGGTGGCTGTGTCTTTTTGATTTTAATTTCCCTAAGCTATAGGACCATAAGTGGAAGTGCCCTAGGCTCTGTTGCTCTGTTTTTTAGATGTTTCAGGAAACACCATACACTTCTCCCGAGTGTCTGTTGGCAATTTACATCCCGCCCATCAGCATAAGAAGGCTCCCAGTTCTCCATGGCCTGTCCTGCCTTTCTGGATTTTACACTTTTCTCAGATGGCCCTTTTGACTGGGGGGTAGTGAGACTTCATTGTAGTGCAGATTTCCTTTGCAAGTTTACTTGGTTGGCCAAAAAGAGCGTATGCGTTTTTTCCTGAATATATTCAGGAAAAAACGCATACGCCCTTTTTGGCCAAGTGCATCATTGTGGACGTTCTGCCTCTTTTCCTATGCTTTCAATGCAATTCCAGTCTACCTCCTGAAATCGGTTTCCTGCAATTCTGCCCCGCTTTCAAGTCCTCTTGGCAGCCTTACTTCAGTCTATTTTTGGACGATAGCTGTCATTTATAACTCTGCAGGTTTGTGAATTACAGTGCCCCTGAGCTCCTTTCTTCAACTCGCTTTCTTGTGACCTGGCCGCAACACCGCAGGATGGCTTCAGGCCCTAATCTGGTTCCGGCACTGCACGCTGAGCCTTTGGTTAATTCCTCTTCCTGGTGGGAAATGAGAGTTAAATTTGCCCGTTCAGACACCTCCAGCTAATCTCTCATTGGATCTCGCTATTCCTGTTCATCTTCCGCAGAAATTGCAAACTGGGCCAAACAGGAGGTTAAAGGGACTGACTCTCCAAGTCGGGAGAGTGTTAGTAAAGCGTCTGGAATGTTGCACCCGAGTACCAGGGTACAAAAACTGAGACATATTTGAACACGTATCCCGATCACATGGTTGATCATACTCTAGGTTCCACATGCATGTTTTAGCTGAAGGAAGAATACTTTAAACCTGGGTAGTTGAAACCCGTGGAATGGGTACCATGCAATATGACTTCAAAGGGTCTTCATTTGCTCACCGAACCTCTCCAATCCTATCACTGCTGCGTTTATGTCCCTGTACACATGCTTGATTCTCTTTCGGAGACATAGCAATCCATAGGTTTTAAGATACTTACTAGTCAGGTACATTCTTAGGCGTTTAATATGGGGTGTTGAGTGCATTTCGTTGAGCAAGGAGTAGCTCTTGTCTATACCATATTTGGCTTAAGGAAATTTATCTGTGCTCATTTCAATCTCTGGTTTTATGCAGCACCCCAACTCACCTTTACCCTTAAGCAAGCATAAGTTGGTTTTCTAAATTTGAGACCCTGTTCTGTTCTGTAATTCAGTTCCTGTGTAGCCAAGTTTACATTCCGTGTATTACTGATATCTTATGATGTTTCTTTTTCTGTGTGACTTATTTCAGTTAGAATCATCGTACCTGAATCCACTCATTGTGCTGCTAAGGGCCTGATGACACAGATTTCATTGCTGAGTGATATTGCTTTGTAAGTAAATACCACAACTTCTTTATCCATTTTTCACTTTCTGCGATGTTGAACTTGTACTGTAAACGAGGTTCTTGTAAACAGAGCCGTTCCAAACTTTGGGGTGGCTGTGTCTTTTTGATTTTAATTTCCCTAAGCTATAGGACCATAAGTGGAAGTGCCCTAGGTTCTGTTGCTTTGTTTTTTAGATGTTTCAGGAAACACCATACACTTCTCCCGAGTGGTTGTTGGCAATTTACATCCCGCCCATCAGCATAACAAGGCTCCCATTTCTCCATGGCCTGTCCTGCCTTTCTGGATTTTACACTTTTTACAGATGGCCCTTTTGACCGGGGGGAAGTGAGACTTCATTGTAGTGCAGATTTCCTTTGCAAGCTTGCTTGGTTGGCCAAGAAAGGCGTATGCGTTTTTTCCTGAATATATTCAGGAAAAAACGCATACGCCCTTTTTGGCCAAGTGCATCATGGTGGACGTTCTGCCTCTTTTCCTATGCTTTCAATGCAATTCCAGTCTACCTCCTGAAATCGGTTTCCTGCAATTCTGCCCCGCTTTCAAGTCCTCTTGGCAGCCTTACTTCAGTCTATTTTTGGACGATAGCTGTCATTTATAACTCTGCAGGTTTGTGAATTACAGTGCCCCTGAGCTCCTTTCTTCAACTCGCTTTCTTGTGAGCTGGCCGCAACACCGCAGGATGGCTTCAGACCCTAATCTGGTTCTGGCACGGCACGCTGAGCCTTTGGTTAATTCCTCTTCCTGGTGGGAAATGAGAGTTAAATTTGCCTGTCCAGACACCTCCAGCTAGTCTCTCATTGGTTCTCGCTATTCCTGTTCATCTTCCGCAGAAATTGCACAATGGGCCAAACAGGAGGTTAAAGGCGCTGACTCTCCAAGTGGGGAGAGTGTTAATAAAGCGTCTGGAATGTTGCACCCGAGTACCAGGGGAGGAAAACTGAGACATATTTGAACACGTCTCCCGTTCACACGGTTGATCATACTCTGGGTTCCACATGCATGTTTTAGCTGAAGGAAGAATACCTTAAACCTGGAGAGTTGAGACCCGTGGAATGGGTACCATGCAATATGACTTCAAAGGGTCTTCATTTGCTCACCGAACCTCTCCAATCCTATCACTGCTGCATTTATGCCCCTGTACACACGCTTGATTCTCTTTTGGAGACATAGCAATCCATAGGTTTTAAGATACTTACTAGTCAGGTACATTCTTAGGCGTTTAATATGGGGTGTTGAGTCCATTTCGTTGAGCAAGGAGTAGCTCTTGTCTATTCCATATCTGACTTAAGGAACTTTATCTGTGCTCATTTCAATCTCTGGTTTTATGCAGCACCCCAACTCACCTTTCCCCTTAAGCAAGCATAAGTTGGTTTTTTAAATTTGAGAACCTGTTCTGTTTTGGAATTCAGTTCCTGTGTAGCCAAGTTTCCATTCCGTGTATTAGTGATATCTTATGATGTTTCTTTTTCTGTGTGACTTATTTCAGTTAGAATCATCGTACCTGAATCCACTCATTATGCTGCTACGGGCCTGATGACATAGATTTCATTGTTGAGTGATACTGCATTGTACGTAAGTACCACAAGTTCTTTATCCATTTTTCACTTTCTGTGATATTGAACTTGTACGGTAAACGAGGTTCTTGTAAACAGAGGCGTCCCAAACTTTGGGGTGGCTGTGTCTTTTTGATTTTAATTTCCCTAAGCTATAGGACCATAAGTGGAAGTGCCCTAGGCTCTGTTGCTTTGTTTTTTAGATGTTTCAGGAAACACCATACACTTCTCCCAACTGTCTGTTGGCAATTTACATCCCGCCCATCAGCATAACAAGGCTCCCAGTTCTCCATGGCCTGTCCTGCCTTTCTGGATTTTACACTTTTCTCAGATGGCCCTTTTGACCGGGGGGTAGTGAGACTTCATTGTAGTGCAGATTTCCTTTGCAAGTTTACTTGGTTGGCCAAAAAGAGCGTATGCGTTTTTTCCTGAATATATTCAGGAAAAAACGCATACGCCCTTTTTGGCCAAGTGCATCATTGTGGACGTTCTGCCTCTTTTCCTATGCTTTCAATGCAATTCCAGTCTACCTCCTGAAATCGGTTTCCTGCAATTCTGCCCCACTTTCAAGTCCTCTTGGCAGCCTTACTTCAGTCTATTTTTGGACGATAGCTGTCATTTATAACTCTGCAGGTTTGTGAATTACAGTGCCCCTGAGCTCCTTTCTTCAACTCGCTTTCTTGTGAGCTGGCCGCAACACTGCAGGATGGCTTCAGGCCCTAATCTGGTTCTGGCACTGCACGCTGAGCCTTTGGTTAATTCCTCTTCCTGGTGTGAAATGAGAGTTAAATTTGCCCCTCCAGACACCTCCAGCTAGTCTCTCATTGGTTCTCGCTATTCCTGTTCATCTTCCGCAGAAATTGCACAATGGGCCAAACAGGAGGTTAAAGGCGCTGACTCTCCAAGTGGGGAGAGTGTTAATAAAGCGTCTGGAATGTTGCACCCGAGTACCAGGGGAGGAAAACTGAGACATATTTGAACACGTCTCCCGTTCACACGGTTGATCATACTCTGGGTTCCACATGCATGTTTTAGCTGAAGGAAGAATACCTTAAACCTGGAGAGTTGAGACCCGTGGAATGGGTACCATGCAATATGACTTCAAAGGGTCTTCATTTGCTCACCGAACCTCTCCAATCCTATCACTGCTGCATTTATGCCCCTGTACACACGCTTGATTCTCTTTTGGAGACATAGCAATCCATAGGTTTTAAGATACTTACTAGTCAGGTACATTCTTAGGCGTTTAATATGGGGTGTTGAGTCCATTTCGTTGAGCAAGGAGTAGCTCTTGTCTATTCCATATCTGACTTAAGGAACTTTATCTGTGCTCATTTCAATCTCTGGTTTTATGCAGCACCCCAACTCACCTTTCCCCTTAAGCAAGCATAAGTTGGTTTTTTAAATTTGAGAACCTGTTCTGTTTTGGAATTCAGTTCCTGTGTAGCCAAGTTTACATTACGTGTATTAGTGATATCTTATGATGTTTCTTTTTCTGTGTGACTTATTTCAGTTAGAATCATCGTACCTGAATCCACAAATTATGCTGCTACGGGCCTGATGACATAGATTTCATTGTTGAGTGATACTGCATTGTACGTAAGTACCACAAGTTCTTTATCCATTTTTCACTTTCTGTGATATTGAACTTGTACGGTAAACGAGGTTCTTGTAAACAGAGGCGTCCCAAACTTTGGGGTGGCTGTGTCTTTTTGATTTTAATTTCCCTAAGCTATAGGACCATAAGTGGAAGTGCCCTAGGCTCTGTTGCTTTGTTTTTTAGATGTTTCAGGAACCACCATACACTTCTCCCAACTGTCTGTTGGCAATTTACATCCCGCCCATCAGCATAACAAGGCTCCCAGTTCTCCATGGCCTGTCCTGCCTTTGTGGATTTTACACTTTTCTCAGATGGCCCTTTTGACCGGGGGGTAGTGAGACTTCATTGTAGTGCAGATTTCCTTTGCAAGTTTACTTGGTTGGCCAAAAAGAGCGTATGCGTTTTTTCCTGAATATATTCAGGAAAAAACGCATACGCCCTTTTTGGCCAAGTGCATCATTGTGGACGTTCTGCCTCTTTTCCTATGCTTTCAATGCAATTCCAGTCTACCTCCTGAAATCGGTTTCCTGCAATTCTGCCCCGCTTTCAAGTCCTCTTGGCAGCCTTACTTCAGTCTATTTTTGGACGATAGCTGTCATTTATAACTCTGCAGGTTTGTGAATTACAGTGCCCCTGAGCTCCTTTCTTCAACTCGCTTTCTTGTGAGCTGGCCGCAACACTGCAGGATGGCTTCAGGCCCTAATCTGGTTCTGGCACTGCACGCTGATCCTTTGGTTAATTCCTCTTCCTGGTGTGAAATGAGAGTTAAATTTGCCCGTCCAGACACCTCCAGCTAGTCTCTCATTGGTTCTCGCTATTCCTGTTCATCTTCCGCAGAAATTGCACAATGGGCCAAACAGGAGGTTAAAGGCGCTGACTCTCCAAGTGGGGAGAGTGTTAATAAAGCGTCTGGAATGTTGCACCCGAGTACCAGGGGAGGAAAACTGAGACATATTTGAACACGTCTCCCGTTCACACGGTTGATCATACTCTGGGTTCCACATGCATGTTTTAGCTGAAGGAAGAATACCTTAAACCTGGAGAGTTGAGACCCGTGGAATGGGTACCATGCAATATGACTTCAAAGGGTCTTCATTTGCTCACCGAACCTCTCCAATCCTATCACTGCTGCATTTATGCCCCTGTACACACGCTTGATTCTCTTTTGGAGACATAGCAATCCATAGGTTTTAAGATACTTACTAGTCAGGTACATTCTTAGGCGTTTAATATGGGGTGTTGAGTCCATTTCGTTGAGCAAGGAGTAGCTCTTGTCTATTCCATATCTGACTTAAGGAACTTTATCTGTGCTCATTTCAATCTCTGGTTTTATGCAGCACCCCAACTCACCTTTCCCCTTAAGCAAGCATAAGTTGGTTTTTTAAATTTGAGAACCTGTTCTGTTTTGGAATTCAGTTCCTGTGTAGCCAAGTTTACATTACGTGTATTAGTGATATCTTATGATGTTTCTTTTTCTGTGTGACTTATTTCAGTTAGAATCATCGTACCTGAATCCACAAATTATGCTGCTACGGGCCTGATGACATAGATTTCACTGTTGAGTGATACTGCATTGTACGTAAGTACCACAAGTTCTTTATCCATTTTTCACTTTCTGTGATATTGAACTTGTACGGTAAACGAGGTTCTTGTAAACAGAGGCGTCCCAAACTTTGGGGTGGCTGTGTCTTTTTGATTTTAATTTCCCTAAGCTATAGGACCATAAGTGGAAGTGCCCTAGGCTCTGTTGCTTTGTTTTTTAGATGTTTCAGGAACCACCATACACTTCTCCCAACTGTCTGTTGGCAATTTACATCCCGCCCATCAGCATAACAAGGCTCCCAGTTCTCCATGGCCTGTCCTGCCTTTCTGGATTTTATACTTTTCTCAGATGGCCCTTTTGACCGGGGGGTAGTGAGACTTCATTGTAGTGCAGATTTCCTTTGCAAGTTTACTTGGTTGGCCAAAAAGAGCGTATGCGTTTTTTCCTGAATATATTCAGGAAAAAACGCATACGCCCTTTTTGGCCAAGTGCATCATTGTGGACGTTCTGCCTCTTTTCCTATGCTTTCAATGCAATTCCAGTCTACCTCCTGAAATCGGTTTCCTGCAATTCTGCCCCGCTTTCAAGTCCTCTTGGCAGCCTTACTTCAGTCTATTTTTGGAAGATAGCTGTCATTTATAACTCTGCAGGTTTGTGAATTACAGTGCCCCTGAGCTCCTTTCTTCAACTCGCTTTCTTGTGACCTGGCCGCAACACCGCAGGATGGCTTCAGGCCCTAATCTGGTTCCGGCACTGCACGCTGAGCCTTTGGTTAATTCCTCTTCCTGGTGGGAAATGAGAGTTAAATTTGCCCGTTCAGACACCTCCAGCTAGTCTCTCATTGGTTCTCGCTATTCCTGTTCATCTTCCAAAGAAATTGCAAAGTGGGCCAAACAGGAGGTTAAAGGGACTGACTCTCCAAGTCGGGAGAGTGTTAGTAAAGCATCTGGAATGTTGCACCCGAGTACCAGGGTACGAAAACTGAGACATATTTGAACACGTCTCCCGATCACATGGTTGATCATACTCTAGGTTCCACATGCATGTTTTAGCTGAAGGAAGAATACCTTAAACCTGGGTAGTTGAAACCCGTGGAATGGGTACCATGCAATATGACTTCAAAGGGTCTTCATTTGCTCACCGAACCTCTCCAATCCTATCACTGCTGCGTTTATGTCCCTGTACACATGCTTGATTCTCTTTCGGAGACATAGGAATCCATAGGTTTTAAGATACTTACTAGTCAGGTACATTCTTAGGCGTTTAATATGGGGTGTTGAGTGCATTTCGTTGAGCAAGGAGTAGCTCTTGTCTATACCATATTTGGCTTAAGGAACTTTATCTGTGCTCATTTCAATCTCTGGTTTTATGCAGCACCCCAACTCACCTTTACCCTTAAGCAAGCATAAGTTGGTTTTCTAAATTTGAGACCCTGTTCTGTTCTGTAATTCAGTTCCTGTGTAGCCAAGTTTACATTCCGTGTATTACTGATATCTTATGATGTTTCTTTTTCTGTGTGACTTATTTCAGTTAGAATCATCATACCTGAATCCACTCATTGTACTGCTAAGGGCCTGATGACACAGATTTCATTGCTGAGTGATATTGCTTTGTAAGTAAATACCACAACTTCTTTATCCATTTTTCACTTTCTGCGATGTTGAACTTGTACTGTAAACGAGGTTCTTGTAAACAGAGCCGTTCCAAACTTTGGGGTGGCTGTGTCTTTTTGATTTTAATTTCCCTAAGCTATAGGACCATAAGTGGAAGTGCCCTAGGTTCTGTTGCTTTGTTTTTTAGATGTTTCAGGAAACACCATACACTTCTCCCGAGTGGTTGTTGGCAATTTACATCCCGCCCATCAGCATAACAAGGCTCCCAGTTTTCCATGGCCTGTTCTGCCTTTCTGGATTTTACACTTTTTTCAGATGGCCCTTTTGACAGGGGGGAAGTGAAACTTCATTGTAGTGCAGATTTCCTTTGCAAGCTTGCTTGGTTGGCCAAGAAAGGCGTATGCGTTTTTTCCTGAATATATTCAGGAAAAAACGCATACGCCCTTTTTGGCCAAGTGCATCATTGTGGACGTTCTGCCTCTTTTCCTATGCTTTCAATGCAATTCCAGTCTACCTCCTGAAATCGGTTTCCTGCAATTCTGCCCCGCTTTCAAGTCCTCTTGGCAGCCTTACTTCAGTATATTTTTGGACGATAGCTGTCATTTATAACTCTGCAGGTTTGTGAATTACAGTGCCCCTGAGCTCCTTTCTTCAACTCGCTTTCTTTTGAGCTGGCCGCAACACCGCAGGATGTCTTCAGGCCCTAATCTGGTTCTGGCACGGCACACTGAGCCTTTGGTTAATTCCTCTTCCTGGTGGGAAATGAGAGTTAAATTTGCCCATCCAGACACCTCCAGCTAGTCTCTCATTGGTTCTCGCTATTCCTGTTCATCTTCCACAGAAATTGCAAACTGGGCCAAACAGGAGGTTAAAGGGACTGACTCTCCAAGTGGGGAGAGTGTTAGTAAAGCGTCTGGAATGTTGCACCCGAGTACCAGGGTACGAAAACTGAGACATATTTGAACACGTCTCCCGATCACATGGTTGATCATACTCTGGGTTCCCCATGCATGTTTTAGCTGAAGGAAGAATACCTAAAACCTGGGTAGTTGAAAACCGTGGAATGGGTACCATGCAATATGACTTCAAAGGGTCTTCATTTGCTCACCGAACCTCTCCAATCCTATCACTGCTGCGTTTATGCCCCTGTACACACGCTTGATTCTCTTTTGGAGACATAGCAATCCATAGGTTTTAAGATACTTACTAGTCAGGTACATTCTTAGGCGTTTAATATGGGGTTTTGAGTCCATTTCGTTGAGCAAGGAGTAGCTCTTGTCTATTCCATATTTGGCTTAAGGAACTTTATCTGTGCTCATTTCAATCTCTGGTTTTATGCAGCACCCCAACTCACCTTTCCCCTTAAGCAAGCATAAGTTGGTTTTCTAAATTTGAGACCCTGTTCTGTTTTGGAATGCAGTTCCTGTGTAGCCAAGTTTACATTCCGTGTATTAGTGATATCTTATGATGATTCTTTTTCTGTGTGACTTATTTCAGTTAGAATCATCGTACCTGAATCCACTCATTATGCTGCTACGGGCCTGATGACATAGATTTCATTGCTGAGTGATACTGCATTGTACATAAGTACCACAAGTTCTTTATCCATTTTTCACTTTCTGTGATATTGAACTTGTACGGTAAACGCTGTTCTTGTAAACGGATGCGTCCCAAACTTTGGGGTGGCTGTGTCTTTTTGATTTTAATTTCCCTAAGCTATAGGACCATAAGTGGAAGTGCCCTAGGCTCTGTTGCTTTGTTTTTTAGATGTTTCAGGAAACACCATACACTTCTCCTGAGTGTCTGTTGGCAATTTACATCCCGCCCATCAGCATAACAAGGCTCCCAGTTCTCCATGGCCTGTCCTGCCTTTCTGGATTTTACACTTTTTTCAGATGGCCCTTTTGACCAGGGAGAAGTGAGACTTCATTGTAGTGCAGATTTCCTTTGCAAGTTTGCTTGGTTGGCCAAAAAGGGCGTATGCGTTTTTTCCTGAATATATTCAGGAAAAAACGCATACGCCCTTTTTGGCCAAGTGCATCATTGTGGACGTTCTGCCTCTTTTCCTATGCTTTCAATGCAATTCCAGTCTACCTCCTGAAATCGGTTTCCTGCAATTCTGCCCCGCTTTCAAGTCCTTTTGGCAGCCTTACTTCAGTATATTTTTGGACGATAGCTGTCATTTATAACTCTGCAGGTTTGTGAATTACAGTGCCCCTGAGCTCCTTTCTTCAACTCGCTTTCTTTTGAGCTGGTCGCAACACCGCAGGATGGCTTCAGGCCCTAATCTGGTTCCGGCCCGGCACGCTGAGCCTTTGGTTAATTCCTCTTCCTGGTGGGAAATGAGAGTTAAATTTGCCCGTCCAGACACCTCCAGCTAGCCTCTCATTGGTTCTCGCTATTCCTGTTCATCTTCCGCAGAAATTGCAAACTGGGCCAAACAGGAGGTTAAAGGGACTGACTCTCCAAGTCGGGAGAGTGATAGTAAAGCGTCTGGGATGTTGCACCCGTGTACCAGGGTACGAAAACTGAGACATATTTGAACACATCTCCCGATCACATGGTTGATCATACTCTAGGTTCCACATGCATGTTTTAGCTGAAGGAAGAATACCTTAAACCTGGGTAGTTGAAACCCGTGGAATGGGTACCATGCAATATGACTTCAAAGGGTCTTCATTTGCTCACCGAACCTGTCCAATCCTATCACTGCTGCGTTTATGCCCCTGTACACATGCTTGATTCTCTTTCGGAGACATAGCAATCCATAGGTTTTAAGATACTTACTAGTCAGGTACATTCTTAGGTGTTTAATATGGGGTGTTCAGTCCATTTCGTTGAGCAAGGAGTAGCTCTTGTCTATTCCATATTTGGCTTAAGGAACTTTATCTGTGCTCATTTCAATCTCTGGTTTTATGCAGCAACCCAACTCACCTTTCCCCTTAAGCAAGCATAAGTTGGTTTTCTAAATTTGAGACCCTGTTCTGTTTTGGAATTCAGTTCCTGTGTAGCCAAGTTTACATTCCGTGTATTACTGATATCTTATGATGTTTCTTTTTCTGTGTGACTTATTTCAGTTAGAATCATCGTACCTGAATCCACTCATTATGCTGCTACGGGCCTGATGACATAGATTTCATTGCTGAGAGATACTGCATTGTACATTAGTACCACAAGTTCTTTATCCATTTTTCACATTCTGTGATATTGAACTTGTACGGTAAACGAGGTTCTTGTAAACGGATGCGTCCCAAACTTTGGGGTGGCTGTGTCTTTTTGATTTTAATTTCCCTAAGCTATAGGACCATAAGTGGAAGTGCCCTAGGCTCTGTTGCTTTGTTTTTTAGATGTTTCAGGAAACACCATACACTTCTCCTGAGTGTCTGTTGGCAATTTACATCCCGCCCATCAGCATAACAAGGCTCCCAGTTCTCCATGGCCTTTCCTGCCTTTCTGGATTTTACACTTTTTTCAGATGGCCCTTTTGACCAGGGAGAAGTGAGACTTCATTGTAGTGCAGATTTCCTTTGCAAGTTTGCTTGGTTGTCCAAAAAGGGCGTATGCGTTTTTTCCTGAATATATTCAGGAAAAAACGCATACGCCCTTTTTGGCCAAGTGCATCATTGTGGACGTTCTGCCTCTTTTCCTATGCTTTCAATGCAATTCCAGTCTACCTCCTGAAATCGGTTTCCTGCAATTCTGTCCCGCTTTCAAGTCCTCTTGGCAGCCTGACTTCAGTATATTTTTGGACGATAGCTGTCATTTATAACTCTGCAGGTTTGTGAATTACAGTGCCCCTGAGCTCCTTTCTTCAACTCGCTTTCTTGTGACCTGGCCGCAACACCGCAGGATGGCTTCAGGCCCTAATCTGGTTCTGGCACGGCACGCTGAGCCTTTGGTTAATTCCTCTTCCTGGTGGGAAATGAGAGTTAAATTTGCCCATCCAGACACCTCCAGCTAGCCTCTCATTGGTTCTCACTATTCCTGTTCATCTTCCACAGAAATTGCAAACTGGGCCAAACAGGAGGTTAAAGGGACTGACTCTCCAAGTGGGGAGAGTGTTAGTAAAGCGTCTGGAATGTTGCACCCGAGTACCAGGGTACGAAAACTGAGACATATTTGAACACGTCACCCGATCACACGGTTTATCATACTCTAGGTTCCACATGCATGTTTTAGCTGAAGGAAGAATACCTTAAACCTGGGTATTTGAAACCCGTGGAATGGGTACCATGCAATATGACTTCAAAGGGTCTTCATTTGCTCACCGAACCTCTCCAATCCTATCACTGCTGCGTTTATGCCCCTGTACACATGCTTGATTCTCTTTCGGAGACATAGCAATCCATAGGTTTTAAGATACTTACTACTCAGGTACATTCTTAGGCGTTTAATATGGGGTGTTGAGTCCGTTTCGTTGAGCAAGGAGTAGCTCTTGTCTGTTCCATATTTGGCTTAAGGAACTTTATCTGTGCTCATTTCGATCTCTGGTTTTATGCAGCACCCCAACTCACCTTTCCCCTTAAGCAAGCATAAGTTGGTTTTCTAAATTTGAGACCCTGTTCTGTTCTGTAATTCAGTTCCTGTGTAGCCAAGTTTACATTCCGTGTATTACTGATATCTTATGATGTTTCTTTTTCTGTGTGACTTATTTCAGTTAGAATCATCATACCTGAATCCACTCATTGTGCTGCTAAGGGCCTGATGACATAGATTTCATTGCTGAGTTATATTGCTTTGTAAGTAAATACCACAACTTCTTTATCCATTTTTCACTTTCTGCGATGTTGAACTTGTACTGTAAACGAGGTTCTTGTAAACAGAGCCGTTCCAAACTTTTGGGTGGCTGTGTCTTTTTGATTTTAATTTCCCTAAGCTATAGGACCATAAGTGGCAGTGCACTAGGCTCTGTTGCTTTGTTTTTTAGATGTTTCAGGAAACACCATACACTTCTCCCTAGTGTCTGTTGGCAATTTACATCCCGCCCATCAGCATAACAAGGCTCCCAGTTCTCCATGGCCTGTCCTGCCTTTCTGGATTTTACACTTTTTTCAGATGGCCCTTTTGACCGGGGGGAAGTGAGACTTCATTGTAGTGCAGATTTCCTTTGCAAGCTTGCTTGGTTGTCCAAAAAGGGCGTATGCGTTTTTTCCTGAATATATTCAGGAAAAAACGCATACGCCCTTTTTGGCCAAGCGCACCATTGTGGACTTTCTGCCTCTTTTCCTATGCTTTCAATGCAATTCCAGTCTACCTCCTGAAATCGGTTTCCTGCAATTCTGCCCCGCTTTCAAGTCCTCTTGGCAGCCTTACTTCAGTATATTTTTGGACGATAGCTGTCATTTATAACTCTGCAGGTTTGTGAATTACAGTGCCCCTGAGCTCCTTTCTTCAACTCGCTTTCTTGTGACCTGGCCGCAACACCGCAGGATGGCTTCAGGCCCTAATCTGGTTCCGGCCCGGCACGCTGAGCCTTTGGTTAATTCCTCTTCCTGGTGGGAAATGAGAGTTAAATTTGCCCGTCCAGACACCTCCAGCTAGCCTCTCATTGGTTCTCGCTATTCCTGTTCATCTTCCGCAGAAATTGCAAACTGGGCCAAACAGGAGGTTAAAGGGACTGACTCTCCAAGTCGGGAGAGTGTTAGTAAAGCGTCTGGGATGTTGCACCCGAGTACCAGGGTACGAAAACTGAGACATATTTGAACACATCTCCCGATCACATGGTTGATCATACTCTAGGTTCCACATGCATGTTTTAGCTGAAGGAAGAATACCTTAAACCTGGGTAGTTGAAAACCGTGGAATGGGTACCATGCAATATGACTTCAAAGGGTCTTCATTTGCTCACCGAACCTGTCCAATCCTATCACTGCTGCGTTTATGCCCCTGTACACATGCTTGATTCTCTTTCGGAGACATAGCAATCCATAGGTTTTAAGATACGTACTAGTCAGGTACATTCTTAGGCGTTTAATATGCGGTGTTGTGTCCATTTCGTTGAGCAAGGAGTGGCTCTTGTCTATTCCATATTTGGCTTAAGGAACTTTATCTGTGCTCATTTCAATCTCTGGTTTTATGCAGCACCCCAACTCACCTTTCCCCTTAAGCAAGCATAAGTTGGTTTTCTAAACTTGAGAACCTGTTCTGTTTTGGAATTCAGTTCCTGTGTAGCCAAGTTTACATTCCGTGTATTAGTGATATCTTATGATGTTTCTTTTTCTGTGTGACTTATTTCAGTTAGAATCATCGTACCTGAATCCACTCATTGTGCTGCTAAGGGCCTTATGACACAGATTTCATTGCTGAGTGATATTGCTTTGTAAGTAAATACCACAACTTCTTTCTCCATTTTTCACTTTCTGCGATGTTGAACTTGTACTGTAAACGAGGTTCTTGTAAACAGAGGCGTCCCAAACTTTGGGGTGGCTGTGTCTTTTTGATTTTAATTTCCCTAAGCTATAGGATCATAAGTGGAAGTGCCCTAGGCTCTGTTGCTTTGTTTTTTAGATGTTTCAGGAAACACCATACACTTTTCCCGAGTGTCTGTTGGCAATTTACATCCCGCCCATCAACATAACAAGGCTCCCAGTTCTCCATGGCCTGTCCTGCCTTTCTGGATTTTACACTTTTTTCAGATGGCCCTTTTGACCGGGGGGAAGTGAGACTTCATTGTAGTGCAGATTTCCTTTGCAAGTTTGCTTGGTTGGCCAAAAGGGGCGTA